>NC_044917.1:18345545-18352083 GCF_003576645.1 Ipomoea triloba
CCAGTGATTTTCAGAAGCTTGAATATCTCCAGAGTCAGAATTTGTTCAGTGTCTTCTCTGTTCCCAAACTTAAAGTTTGTCATGAGAAGATCTATCTTCCTTTCTTCTTCTGACTGTCGTTCTTGTCTTTTTCTTCTTCTTTCTCTGTCCTCTTCTCTCCTTCTCTCCATTTCCAGTGTACGCTGGACCCTTAGGTTTTCTGCCTGTTTGGCATCCTCCACTGCTTTGCTCATGATTCTTGGTATTTTTGGAGGTGGTCCAGCTGGTTCACTTGCTGCCCTTTTCTTGCCCGTTGTATCCCCCTTCTTTTTCTCTTTATTTTCCCCCTTGTTGGCATCATCAGTACGGGAGAGGAGGGTGGTCATACCTTCGAAGATTGCTTGGAGTTGGGCAGGGACTTGGTTCGACAGGTCATCGAGTATGGCCTTCATCACATCCTGTCGAAGTTCACTGGAATATTGGAAGGCTCGCAGCTCTGCTCGCATCTCGGCTAATTCAGCCCTCGCACTTGCAGCCTCTGCTCGAGCTACAGCGGCTTCATCAGTGGCTTTCCGTGCTGCATCCTCAGCCCATATCACCTGTTCGAGAAGTTCGGCATGACGGCCTTGGGATTCACTTGTGCCAGCAGCAAGCATTGCAGCATTGCGGACCACAGCGAGTATTCTTTCGAGCTGAGCCATCTTCTGAGATTGATCAGCCATGAATTGACGCACTTCGCCAATGAAGACTTCTTCGGCCTGTTGATCATAGTCAGAAGTAGGAGATGAGGATCGAGATGTACCTTTCGTCGGAGGGGACTTGGGTGCTTCCAGATTTCCACCCATGACTTGCAATTGCGAGTCCACCTCTCGATTTAACGTCTGAGGATCCACAGGGACACACGGTTCAGAGCTCGAAGGTAGCTCCATGTCAGGTGCTTCCCGATTTCCACCTGAGGGATGGATCACTTCTTGCTCCTCACCTCTCGAACCTGGGGCCTCAGCTTCAGCAACTGTGGAGATAGGGTGTTCTTCGGTATTGGACGCTTCCCTGTTTTCATCCAATAGAGGTTCCCCCTCAGCATCACCTCTCGAACCAGTGCTGGGAACTTTGTCATCTGCTGGTGAGGTTGGAGACGTAGTGTCGACAGGTGCTTCCGGGTTTCCACCTTCGATGGTATCATCAGTACTCCTCGAACCAGCAGGACTTGGGGCATTCTGCTCATGTTGCTCATTTGACTGCATTTCAGTCTGCTCCGATGAGTCTGGAATGATAATTATTTCAGGAGCAGTAGGAAAACCCGGCAGTGTGAGCAACGGAACTTCACCCTCTCGAATTGTCTGTGCTTCATCAGTAGTGGTCGAGGGTGTGGACTCAGGTGGTGGCAAAAGTAGAACGGTGTTAGGTGCCACTTGAAGTGCTTCAGAGGTCTCGGATTCACCTCTCGAAACTTCTACCTGTTCGTCCAGAGCAGAGTTGCTGACTTGGGACAGTGGGATTGCGGCTGTTGCAATATCATCGTGAGCAACCCCAGAGGTCTCTCCTGGCCCTCTCGTGAACTCAACGTTCTGTCCCAAGGAGATGGCAGTGGCGAGCCTGATATCTTCTCGAAATCGTGCTTCTATTTCAGGATCTTCTTCAGGCTCAGCTTCAACTTCTGGTGCTTCAACTGCTATTCTCTTCCCTTTATCAGTTCTTTCACTGTTCAGCTTCATTACTCGTGTTTCATGGGCAAGATCCATCAGTTGTTGAGCTGGGATCTCGGAGATGCCTAACCACTGGAGTGCAAACTGCTCTTCTGCCTCCATTTCAGCTGCTTGACTCATCAATTGAGTGAAAGAACTGGTTCTCCAGTTGATCCACCTGATCACCCTGGAGAAGTCATCAAGAGTGGGTGCTTCCACTGCCAACTGAGTGGAAACTTCTTCATATAAGTCATCCCGCCCATCAGAGATGATTTCAGTAGCAGAGATTGCTTCGTCTATCTGAGCTGTGATCTCTTGACTATGCTCCAAGAGATCATCTTCCACCCTGACTGTGTAGTCTGTCTCTCGAACCATCTCATATGGTTCTTCTGCATCTCCTTGTACTGGATCACTGATCCCAGTACCTTCAACCTCTCGAGCCATCTCTCGAGATAAACCAACAGAGTCACCAGTACCCTCAGCAGTAATATCATCATTAACACACAAATCTCTTGACAGGGACCTGGTAGGGGGCACTCTCTCAACCTCAGTGGCCAGTGTAGCCTGAGGTTCCCCCTGGGCTTGTGCCCTGTCCTCGAAGGGTACTTGTATAACTGACGGTTCCACCTCTTGAACCCGGGTGACAGCAACAGTTTTGGCTTTCCTAGCCCTCTTTGGCAGATGAACCCTTTGTATCAGTACATCGAGAGGTTCATCATCAGAATTCTTTTCCTCGGTTTGGGCTTTCCTTTTGCCCCTTCCTTTTGGCTGTGAGGGAGAAGGTGCAGCCTTAACACCTTTAGTTTTGGGGACTAGAGATTTCGTCCTACCCATATAGGTATTTCGATGAATCTCTTTTCCCTCCCTCAGTTCGAAGCCCTTCAGGCTTAGGAGAAATTGCACAACAAAGCCGAAACCAACCTTTTTACTGATCGACAGGTTGGCGTTGGAGACTGAGCGCATCACTTGCTGTTGGAGGAAGTTGAAGATAATATGTGCCCAGTCCAGCTTGTTGTTGTTCCAAATGGCATGGAGGATTTTGAGGAGGTCTAGACTAACCTCGTCAGTTCCGGACACCTTGCCGAGCACAAACTTCATGATTAGGTCGGCAGCGAGAGCAAACCTCTCCTTTAGGTGGTACTTGCGGAGGGCAGAGGATGCTCTGGGTGGTGCAGTCGCTAGTCGGATTTTCTCCCAGAAAGCTTGCTTGTCCAAGTCGTAATCCGATAGATGCTTGACTGCTTCCTCCGATGACGCGAAATCAAATGCCGCTCTGAGGTCACCTACAGATGTTGTGATGGGAAAATCATTAAAGCGGCTTTCGATTTTACCCTTCGTGACCTTGGCATTTGCGAACCATTCTGTGAAGTCGAGGGGGTGAACGGTCCCGTAGTCGTGCGTCATGTATTTCATCAGTCCTGCTTTCTCAAACTTCTTCAGGACTTTTTCCGCCATTTTTGGATTAGGGGAGTTGGTGATGAAGCCATTTCTGTCAAGGATACTCCCCGCCTTGACTTGTTTGATCTGAGAGCGAATGTGTAGCAACTCCCTCTGATATGCGTCGGAAGATGAGGTTGATGTAGAGGATTCGGACGCCATTGATGAAGGTTAGATGTTTTGGAGGGAATGTGTACTGCGTTTAGTATTTGGGGATTTTGGGTAAATGGTTTTAGCTTGAAACCGGGTAAAGAAGAAGGATTTGGCTTTTATATCGTGTGGATTCGGGTTGGATATATGGGTAGGGTTGAGAGCTTGACCCAAGGAAGGATACCGGTTTTCTTTAAGAAAGTAAAAGGTCAGAAATACCCCTAGTAACGGTCAGCGTATATGAAAAATAAGGGTATTTTTGGTAAAATAACAGAGCGGTTTTAGATTTAGGATAGTGGGGTAATAAAGAAAAGTAACTATATGATCATGCTCCCACTAATCAAGATAACTCCCTTAAGTGCGGAAAACCGCCAGTAACCGATGACCACGTGGCTAGCATTAATATCCAAAGTTAGCCGTTTCCCCTCATATATCAGATTCACCTCTCGAAGGTGAATTGTCTTCCACATGAGTTTAAGGATCTTCCCCCTGAGTGATTGATCCCTAAACCTCCTTATTCCTCCGTCTTGATCTGGTTAGGGATCTTCCCCCTGAGTGATTGATCCCTAACCCTCCTTATTCCTCCGTTCAGAGATATCAGTTTGTTATCTTTCAAAGTGATCTCTCGAACTACCCTTCTTCGAGACATAATGTATATAGACAAACTGATCGGGTGATCTCTCGAACTACCTTTCGAACACAGATTGCGAGAGAGACAAGTTTGATTCACCTAAAAGATATCATTTGGAACATATCCTTAAGTTCATTTAGTGATTTCCAGATACATTACATATGAATCAATATCCTATTAGATTCCTTAGAAACTTTTGTTTGGCCTTGGTCAGCCTAATAGGAATCTATCGTTAAAGCAGAAACTAGCCATCTAAAGTCCTATTTGTCTAATAACAGAACTAGGGGTGGCTATTCCCTTTTCTTGTTCTCTTCTCCGGAGCTGCTTACTGTAGTTGGGAGTGACCATCTTCATCGCTAATCCTCTTAATGTCTTTGGATTAGGTATGATCATCCCTTTGGCTGCTGCAAATGTCTTTGGATTAGGTATGATCATCCCTTTGGCTGCTGCAGATGTCTTTGGATTAGGTATGATCATCCCTTTGGCTGCTGCAGTCCTCAGAAAGTCCCATCTGGTCTTCCTCTCCATTTCCCTTGGTTCTCCATTTGGTTGAGGAAGGCCCTTTTCCAGAATGTGCAGCAGTAGGAGTCCCTCTTGTGCAGGACTCTTCTCCCGATTCCAGTATCCCATCGTTGTGGATCTCCTCGTATTTGGGGATCCATTCACCTTGGATGGGAATAGGATTCTTGCTTGGATTATCAGGAAGCTCCGTAATCTGTTCACCCTTCGTTGATTCTGGATAGTTTTCTCCTTGAAAATCTTTGGACTTGACTGCCGGTTTCTTTCCTCTATAAAAGAATGGAACATCATCTTTTCCTTTCTTTTTCTCCATGGGAAGTTGATGGTATGAACTTCTGAAAGAAACCCTCTTATTTATAGCCCAATAGGGTTACCACTGTTGAGTCACGGGATGCAATATGAATGACCATTCAATGCTTGTGTAACTCCAAAGCTGCCATAAAGTTGATGAAACCGCCCCTCACATGCGAAACAGTTCATGGCACTAAATACAAGAAGATAAGATTTGACCATTCAACCCAATTCTATCATTCCCAATTCTAACCTTAGTTGAGAGAATCTATTTTCACATAACGCTTTTGTGAAAATATCTGCTAGTTGCTCCTCCGTTGCAACATATTCCAAAGTGATGTCCTTTTTCTCAACGTGGTCTCGGATGAAGTGATACTTAATATCAATATGCTTTGTTCTGGAGTGTAACACTGGGTTGTGGGTGATGGCAATAGCACTTGTATTGTCACACATAATTTTAACCTCCTTACACTCAACACCATAATCCATTAGCTGTTGCTTCATCCATAAGATCTGAGCACAACAACTTCCAGCTGCTACATATTCTGCCTCAGCAGTGCTTGTAGCTATCGAATGTTGTTTCTTGCTAAACCATGAGACAAGTCTTCCACCTAGAAACTGACATGTCCCTGATGTGCTCTTTCGATCTATCTTACAACCGGCAAAGTCCGCATCTGAATAACCCATAAGTTCGAAAGATCCACCTTTCGAATACCAGAGCCCAACACTCTGCGTACCCTTTAGATATCTAAGAATCTTTTTGGATGCATTTAGGTGACTTTCCTTAGGACTTGCCTGAAATCTAGCACATACACCTACTGCAAAGGATATGTCTGGTCTACTTGCAGTTAAATAAAGAAGAGATCCGATGATACCTCGATAAGTGGTTTGATCGACCTCTCGACCTTCGCTGTCGACATCGATACGTAGAGAGGTTCCCATAGGTACTTTGACTGAGGATTTCCCTTCTATGTTGTATTTCCTGAGCAGATCCTTGGTGTATTTCTCCTGGTTGATGAAGATACCTTCCTTAAGCTGTCTCACTTGTAGTCCAAGGAAGTAGTTGAGCTCTCCCATCATGCTCATCTCGAACTTTCCTTTCATCAAACTGGAGAACTTCTCGCACAAGTCTGGATTGGTGCTACCAAAAATGATATCGTCCACATAGATTTGCACCAATAAGATGTGATCCCCATCCTTAATCCTAAACAATGTTTTGTCCACTAGGCCTTTGGTGAACCCACACTGAAGTAGAAAAGAGGATAAGGTATCGTACCAAGCTCTTGGAGCTTGTTTTAAGCCGTAGAGTGCCTTCTTCAACTTGTATACTTTGTCAGCTCCTACGTCCTTCAAGAAACCCGGAGGTTGTTCAACGTACACCTCTTCTTCGAGAAGTCCGTTCAGAAAAGCGCTCTTGACATCCATTTGATATACCTTAAAGTCTTTGAAGGCGGCATATGCGAGAAAGATGCGTATGGCTTCGAGACGTGCCACTGGAGCGAAGGTTTCATCAAAATCTATTCCTTCCTCCTGACAGTAGCCTTTGGCAACAAGTCTGGCCTTGTTCCTAACAATAACTCCATCCTCATTCATCTTGTTTCTGAAAACCCACTTTGTACCAATGACATTCTGATGATGAGGTCTCGGAACTAGTTCCCAAACATCGTTCCGTTCAAACTGATGAAGTTCCTCTTGCATGGCTTGCACCCAATCTGGATAACATAGAGCCTCTTCGATCACCTTAGGCTCTATTTGAGATAGAAAGCAAGCAAACATGCTTTCTCTGTATGCTGATCTGGTTTGAACTCTGTCACGTACATCTCCAATCACTTGATCAGCAGGGTGA
>NC_044917.1:18356017-18360987 GCF_003576645.1 Ipomoea triloba
ATTCCATCCTCATTCATCTTGTTTCTGAAAACCCACTTTGTACCAATGACATTCTGATGATGAGGTCTCGGAACTAGTTCCCAAACATCGTTCCGTTCAAACTGATGAAGTTCCTCTTGCATGGCTTGCACCCAATCTGGATCACATAGAGCCTCTTCGATCACCTTAGGCTCTATTTGAGATAGAAAGCAAGCAAACATGCTTTCTCTGTATGCTGATCTGGTTTGAACTCTGTCACGTACATCTCCAATCACTTGATCAGCAGGGTGACTCTTCAACCATCTTAGGTTGGGTTGTGGCTCCTCAGTTGATGCTTCCGTTGAAG
The DNA here is from genome assembly GCF_003576645.1 of Ipomoea triloba. Taxonomy (NCBI): domain Eukaryota; kingdom Viridiplantae; phylum Streptophyta; class Magnoliopsida; order Solanales; family Convolvulaceae; genus Ipomoea; species Ipomoea triloba. The sequence goes on from NC_044917.1 coordinate 18,356,343, forward strand.
GTTGAGATGTGGGTTGAACATCTATGATCTGGATTTGATCAACTGAGTCAGGAGCTTTCTTCTTGGTAGACTCTTCATCATCAGATTCTGACTGGAGTTCCGCTACGTCTCGAATTATAGACTGCTTGTCTTCGAGAGGTAAGTTTGATCTCTCGATGGACTCTGGCTGATCTTCCTCAGCTGCTTCCGTTGTCTTTGATGGTTGATCTGTCGATGCCCTTTCATCAAAGGTAACATGTATGGACTCTTCAACCACTAAACTCCGCTTGTTGAAGACTCTGAATGCTTTGCTTGTTGATGAGTATCCTAGAAATACTCCATCATCTGCCTTTTCTTCAAAAGTTCTTAGTTGAGCCTTCCCATTGTTGTGGATATAGCATTTGCACCCGAATGTGTGGAAGTGGCTTACATTCGGTTTTCTTCCATTCCACAACTCATATGGAGTCTTTCCAACTCCTTTTACTATCAAGGACCGATTTTGGGTGTAGCACGCTGTGTTGATTGCTTCTGCCCAAAATCCTTGTGATATGTTGGCTTGCGAGAGCATGGTCCTTGCGGCTTCTTTGAGAGTTCTGTTCCTTCTTTCAGCAACCCCGTTTTGTTGAGGCGTTCGAGCAGCTGACAGTTGATGATGAATCCCGTTCTCGTTGCAGTAGCTCTCGATTACTTGATTAACGAACTCTCCACCTTGATCTGACCGGATCTTTAGTATCGAGACATCCTTTTCAACTTGAACTTGCTTCAAGAGATTTGGCAGGGCAATTTTTGTCTCACTTTTCTTGGTTAAGAACACGGTCCATGTGAATCTTGTGTAGTCATCTACTACCACAAGAGTGTACTTCTTTCCCTTTATGCTGGGTGGATCCACTGGGCCAAATAAGTCCATGTGAAGAAGACTTAATGGTCTAGTGGATGATGTCTCGGCTTTGCTCTTGAAGGAGGATTTGATCTGTTTGCAACGTTGACATGCCTCACAAATTTTATCCTTTCGAAACGTCACTTTGGGCAGTCCTTCCACTAAGTTCCTCTTAGTAAGCTTGTTGATAGTCTTGAAGTTCAGATGACTAAGCTTACTATGCCAATCCCAGCATAAATCTTCCTTGCTCCTTGCTAGCATACATAGGGATGGTTTTGCAGACCTCCAATCCACTATGTACATGTTTCCTTTCCTTGCTGCTTCCAAGACGACTTCGAGAGATTCCTCGCTCATAATCTGGCATTTGCTTTTGGTGAAGATAACTTTGTAGCCTTTGTCACAGAACTGGCTTGTACTAAGGAGATTGAACTTGAGCCCTTCGACGTAGGATACTCCCTTAATAACCAGCTCATTCTTTTGAATTTCACCAACAGCTTTTGTGCGTCCCTTCTTCTCGTTGTCGCCAAATGTCACCAAGGGACCTTCGATAGGTTGGATGTTCTCTAGCAGTGTTAGATTTCCCGTCATATGTCTCGAACATCCACTGTCAATGAACCACATGTCCCTGGTGTCTTGCAAGGCAATTAAGCAAGTTTAGGTACCCAAACTTTGGGTCCTGGTGGGTTAGTGAGTTTAGGCATCCATTTATACCTTGTGCCCATTATTCCAGGCCTAGGTGCAATGTAGCCATCGTACGTTTGATAATCATAAGGAATGCTAGCAAATGTTTTAGCCCTTTTTGGTGCATAAATCAACTTAGGTAGAGACTTTTCGACCGGCTTATGCACCATGCCTTTCATACGCTTTTTGGTCATGTGAAATAGCTGAAAGTGAGGTTTCTTCCAGACATTGTGATTCGATGACCAATCCTCACTAGATGGATAGAGTCTGCCTTTCTCCATCCGTGAGTTCCTAACTATGTGGATCTCAGACCTTCCATATTTGCCTTGAGGCGCATTATATGGAATGTAGCTCTTTTTGTACTTGGAATGGCCTTGCGAGAGATAGCGAGGTGATCTCTCGATATTGTTTACCCGGCCATTCTTCGTAGCTTTCCTATACTTTCCATTGCTGGTGTATAGGGACGGTTTATTAATAGCTACCCTGGTCTTTTTCGTTGGTCCTTTATAACCTTTATTTGGTTTGGGTTGAGATCCTCCATTTCTTGAAGTTCCCAAACCGTTGGTCTGTTTATTTCTCGAGAGATGGTCTCGATGGAACCCTAGCCCGGTTCTATCACTTGTAGGTCTGTGATCATTCACCATTTTCTCCATAGCTTTGGAGGAATTAGAGTATGATGCTATAACCTTTCTAAGATCATTTTCTGTGATCTCTCGAGTTTTGCACTCTTCAGTTAGTTGGATTATTTTAGCTTCTAACTCACTTACTTTGAGAGTTAGCTCCGAATTCTCTATCGAGACGTTCTTAAGCATATCTCTTTCAGCAGTCAGCTTGCTGTTTTCCTCCCTGATTTTGGCATGAGTGCTATTAGCGACTGCGAGATCCCTTTTGAATGTTTCAAGCATCTCAAAGGGATCTTCATCGCTTTTGAAGGAAGAACAACGAGAGGTAGAAATAGAGCAGCGAGATGTGGAAGTAGAGGTTACCTCATTGTCAATGGCCATTAGGCATTGATTCTCTTCTTCCTCGGTGTATAAGCAGATGAGCCCCCTCTCATCCTCTGAGCTGCTGCTGCTTTCACTGGAGCTCGACGTCTCGGACTCCTCGATTGTTCTCTCGAGTTCCTCAGCAACAAGCGCCTTTCTGCGCAGATGTTTCTTTGTATCTCCCTTGAAGCCACTTTGTGCTGGCTTCTCTTTAGGTTCCTCCTTTCTCCTGGAGTTCCTACATTCTAGGCCTTGATACTTGCTTACCTTAGGGTAAGGACAGTCAGCCTTGAAGTGCCCTGGTCTCCTACAGTTGTAGCATAGACCTTGATCTTCTTCCTCCATTCCTCTGGATGTGTATTTCTCATTTTTCCTTCTTGAGGAGGAAGGTGAACTTGTGTTGCTTTCCGGTGTCTTCTTCATGAACTTCCTGAATTTTCTTATGAAGAAAGCAAACTGTTCGTCAGATAAAAAATCAGTGGGATTAGGATCTGACCTTGAGGAGGTGGTTGGTTGGTCCGCAACCAATGCCACATTCCGTCTGTCCACCACGTCCTCATCTCTTGGAAACATCTCAAATTCGAAGGCTTTGAGATCTCTGAATAGTTGGTCGGTTGTGGTGTTCTTCAAATCCCTGTGATCACGCATTGTGATCACCTTCATTTCCCACTCCTTGGTAAGGCCTCGTAGGACCTTCAGGTTTAGCTCCTTTTGTGGAATCTCCTTCTCGAGATCACTGATCTCTATTGATAGCTTCATGAAACGAGATTCCATGCTGTCGATGCTCTCCCCTGGCTTCATCTTGAAGTCCTCGAACTTCTTCATGGCCACGGTGAGCTTGTTCTCCTTCTCCTGTTCGTCACCTTCACCAATCAACATCAAAGTATCCCATACCTCTTTCGCCGTCTTGCATTTTCTTACTTTTGGAAAGATGGTTTCGTCTATAGCTCTGAAGAGAATATCCTTGGCAATGTTGTCCAAGTTGTTTCTCTTCCTATCATCACTTGTCCATTCTTCCCTAGGTTTGGGGACATACTTTGGTGTATCTCTGGTTTGCTCAGCAGTCGTGTTTACCATCATGATCTTGACTGGTCCAGATGTTATAACTTCGGCCATCTCATCATGGAGGGCTGATAGATACGCAAGCATGCGTGTTTTCCAGTCATCGAACCTGCTAAGATCAAAGAGAAGATGTCTCGACAACATGCTGTCCATTTTAGAAATTTATCTCGTGCTTTGAAAATATTTTCAAAAGACTTTTCAAAGAAGGATCTCTAGGCAATATAAACAAAGGTTTATATCGATCAGAGAACTTGCTCTGATACCAATTGTTGGTCCCAAGGGGATGGGGTACAAGTCTAGAGGGGGGGGTGAATAGACTTGTACAAGATTTTGCAAATCTTTTCAACCTCTCGTGTGTATTGAACTTAGGATGTTTAGGTTCGATACCTCACGAGGTGAAGACAAAGTTTTATGCGCAGCGGAAATGTTATCCCCTTTTAGTTAGCACGAGTTTGAGTTAGTTCGAGAAGTGAGTTTATATGCAGTGCAATCGAGAGGTTAGCGAGAGATGAAAACAGTAAGTAAATGCAAGAGAGATTTTTAAGTGGTTCGGCCAACCCGCCTACGTCCACTCTTCTTCCAGAAACTCCCTGGAAGGGTTGCACTAAAAACTTCCCTTATTTAGTACAATATCGAGCGCTTGAGCTTTGATCACGAAGCCCGCCTCAAGCCTCAGGTTTTTCGCCCCGCTTCTTGTTACTCCACCTCTCGAGCACTTGACCTTTGATCACCAAGCCCGCGTCAAGCCTCAGGATCTTCACAAGACAGCTCCCAGGTTACTCCGCCTCTCCAAGGTCTTTCTCCCCGCTTCCAGCTACTCCACCTCTCGAGCACTTGACCTTTGATCACCAAGCCCGCGTCAAGCCTCAGGTTTCTTTCACTCGGACAGCTGCCAGGTTACTCCACCTCTCTTGCTCAATCCAAAGCAAGGTGTTTTTGGTTGTCACAGTTGAATGTAACAGACTCCAATCTGACCACAAGCTATCGTTGAATCAACTTCAATGTAGAGCAGCTTCGGTCACCTTCTAGATGTATAACAGTTTAAGCTTTGTAACTCTCT
>NC_044917.1:18361218-18452886 GCF_003576645.1 Ipomoea triloba
TTTGTAACTCTCTTGAAACACTAAGATGTGTTTTCTCGCTATTTTGAATATCAGGATGATATTCCAAGTTAACCACTTTGCACTTTGAACGTTTTATGTCTCCCATGCTGATCATGGGTCTTGCATATTTTCAGCATATTTCATGGAGTGGTGATCTTGTAACTTGAACCTCTTTGTCTTGTAGTGAATGTTCCATAGTTCACTTTTCTTGAGTCCATGCTCCACTTTCGTCTTTTGGTAAAAGTTACTCTTTTTATATTCCCATTATTCCTTGTTTGTAGGGAATCAGACCACTTCAGCATTGGTGCACCTTTTGACCGTTTGTGGTGGAAATCTGACGTGTCATCCATTTCCGCCCATTTTGAAATCTTCACGTTCGGCACCTCTTCATTATTCCATCTCCATGATATTCTTCTTCTCCAGACTTTAAGTATGACCGTCCTTCAGCTTTGTTGGAGAATTGTTAGTGTATCGAGACCAAGGTTGATATCTTGATTGCTAAATGTCTCGAACTCAAGTATCGAGAGGTCTATCTCTCGAACTCTGTTTATGTCTCGAACTGGATAACTGTATCGAGAGGTACTACCTCTCGAACTCTGCTTATGTCTCGAGACTTAGTTGATGTCTCGCAGACCCTTATTCCTCCAGAGTTGTCCCATGCTTTCTTCTGATCTGTCTATATGATTACAACACGAGACTTCTAAGATGTTCAAACAAGTTTACCTTAAGCTTAAATATTTTCCGAGTTGAGCTCAAGTTACCCGGTTGTATTTTCGCTCTTAGTTTACTTGTCGAACTTACATTGATTCCTATCTTTCGAGACTTTGGGGATTTCTACTTAACCGTTGGTATCATCAAAACCTATTACATGATGTTCCTAACAAAACCATGTTGAAATAAAACTTATTTTTGTTACAGTATTTCACTGGGAGCACTGCAGCAGATCTAGAGTACGCAAGTTGTGATCTAGGAGCAAAATGTGAGCTTTGAAATAGTCAAACTGATATATGGACCAACCTATACTAAGACAATGTAAATTAAAACAACCTAAGGTTTGTCAAATGATTTAGCCAACACTAATGTGCATCATTTGTGCACTTACACTATTCGTTAACCGCTAATTGCTATCCGTCGTTTGCAAAACAAGGCTGTATTCTATAATAGTGTAAAAAATATTATGACTACTAGACTAATCTTCCAAGAGTCAATTAACAATTTCCTTTAACACAAAAAGATGGTTGTTGTTGTTGAGTGCAGGATACTTGTAAGAATTATAAAGATTATTTTTTAGCTTAGAAAATTTGATATAAACTTAATTTCAGCATGACTATCATCTTCTTCTAAGTAAGGGATCCTTCTTTATAGATAAGGTTGTGGTGAGATTCAACTTGAAATTTGGATTTGTTCATTGTCACTGAGCAAGGGGTAGCTGTCAAAAAATTGCCACAATCCAAAAAAAATTGCTCCCAAATCCTTTACTTGTATGGCTTATGACAATCTGGCACCGGTTCTTCACTTTTTCGATGAACTTGATGAAGACGAATCGAAGCCGGAATGACTAATATTGCAGTTTCTATGATTTGAGAATCTCATAAAATTTGGAGAGTGAGATTTCAATCAGTCAACAAAGTGGGATTAGTGGCCCTGACCTTCGTTTAATAGGGCCCGTATTTCACGAAGATGAGATTTGCAGCCCCGTTGCGTTGCCGGACGACGATGTTTTCGCTAAAAAAATAAAAATTGATAATAAAATACGACATCGGTTAATTAAATAACCAAAGTTGTATGTCTTACGCGAAAAAAAAAATTCATAATAACATATAATGTCGGTTAATTAAATAACCGAAGTTTTATGTCTTATGTGGAGTTTTTATATACCGGCTAGTAGAGTAAAACTCTAAACACTTTAAAAGTTTTATATGTGGTTTCGCTGCCATTTGTTCACAACTCTTGTCCCCGCCAGTAGTGTAAGTCTCCCTTATCTCTCTTATCTCCCCCACTCTCAAACTAGCGTTAGCTTTTTTGTTGAACAATTCAAGATCAAAGAATGGTGGCTGACAATATGGAGTCTTAACAGCAGATGATATGGTATATACCTGGATATGATGATCTTCATCCAAGAATGTATTAGATAAATAGTTCCTAGTTTTCTTAGAGTAAATGGTTCTTTCTAGTATAAATAATGGTATATACTTTCATCTAATCTAGCAAAATGAAGTTTATTGCGAGAAAACAATCGCGAACGGACGGCGTACAACATCTTCGCCGCGAAGAGCTCCGTTTTCTTCTGCTTCACCATCGCCTCGTCGAACATTTATAAACGCTCCATTTTCTTCTGCTTCTCGGTTGTCGGAATTGTCTATCATAAGTCATTTTTTTATAAACAACTGACGTGGTATCTTAATTATTTTTCTATATAAATGACATACGACGTCGGGTTTTAAAACCAAAGTCGTATTATTTATTTACTACGTCGGGAATAACAATGTTGCAAAATAACCGACGTTAAATTTCACAAATAATCGACGTTAAAAGTATTTTTTGTACTAGTTTCTACTTAACACTTCTGGTTTCTAGGCAATTTATCACCTTGTAGAAGTCAGAATCGGACTTTGTTGTATTCATAGAAGTTGTAGTTCTTTCAAATATCATTCAAATGCCATTGGAATCACTTAATTTTGTGATTCGTAGTATGAGATATGCTTAAAATACCGGGACATTGCCTAGCAGAAAAAATACATAGCAAAGTGGAGTGACGTTGGCACTCACGGTGTAAATGCTAGCGTTAGCCATGATATTCACTCCAAGGACGAAGAAAAAGGAAAACGACTTAGCACTTTAAATGGTTTTTTTGACATAGGACGAAAAAGGGTAATGCCACAATAATATATACAAAGATCGAAGATCAATATTTTGGAAAAACAAATTGACTGATGCTTATAAATCTAAAACAAAAATTGAATTAACTCTTTAACAAAAATAGTATAAACTAGTATTCGAATATCTCTCGAAGCTACATTAATTGTAAATATATTCTTAATAAATGGTTCTCACTCCCATCTAATGTCAATGATTCGGCTAATGCTTACACAAGTACAAAAGCTAGCTAATTGCATTCAAACTCTTGTATCAAGATTTCATCCAAATATATAAAAGAAAAATAGTTAAAATTTTGAAGAAATGAGAAAGAAAAAACAAGAAACAGTGAAACTTTAAACCAATTAATTAAACAGTAGATGAGCGTAAGGTACGTGCCTAACATAAGAACAAAGTTAAAAAACATGTTGTACACAATTGATAAACTTTTCACATTTTTAGTTTTACCATTGGTACCATCCAAAATTTCTCTATAAATTCGCCCAATCACTAAGCCAAAGATGCATCATAGCCCCAAGTTTCCTCTTAGCTTTCACAATTGGATGTCCATATATATATGGGCCCGGCCTGGAGAGATGATCATATCAGAACAGATTAATTACCATACTAATAAAAATGAAGGCCTTTAACTTCATGACACTAGCTGTTCTATTGCTTCTCTTGGGAGAAGCACAATTTTCATTGGCTACATGCGACACGAAGCAGCTCAACCCTTGCCAAAGCGCCTTAACGTTCAACTTACATCCACCACCACAATGTTGCGAGAGGCTTAATCAACAGAAGCCTTGCTTCTGCCAATACGTCAAGAATCCCCAGCTAAAGGATTATCTTGTCAACTCCGCAGCTGCCAAGAAAGTCTATGAACTCTGCAAGGTTTCAATGCCCAAGTGTTGAAAAAATCTCTATTTCTCTTCATCATATATATGATATATCCTAAAGTATTATATTCCGTCCATCTGTGTGCCCTATATTATTACTAACAGCAAACACCTATCTCTTTTTCGTTCTATTTTTAATTTTTGTATGTCTCTAATATTAAAATCATAGCCTGCTTGGTTATGATCTTTGTACTAGTTATATGTCATCATTTGTAGATATGAAAGGCCGACTATCGTGCCCTTGCCTAATAAATAGGAATCGTGTCTAATAGTTAAATTTAACCTAAGTTTTATTTAAAATAGAAATGTAGTAAGAACTTTTTGACCAAATATACTGCATAAACATTCAATAAAGAAAATTAAAGAAATACAATTAAAAATTTATCTTAACAGTTACACTAAGATACAAAATTATTTATCAAATTTTAAATGTCAATTTTTTAAAAAAATTTTATTTTCAATTACAATTAAAACCAATGTTTGAATTATATAAACATTATTATCATGCATGTATAAATACTGCTAATTAAAGTCTAAAGGATTGACATTTTTAAGAAAGAAATACGGAGTATGTTTTTTGAAGGAGTACATCTTAGACCCGCCTAAAGGTTTGACATTTTTAAGAAAGAAATATGTTTTTTGAAGGAGTATTTCTTAGACTCTACATTGTGTGGACCGTAGCCATACAGCTGCGTGAAACACAACCTTAAATTTTCTAACAATTAAAATACATTATTGTTATATATAATACATAAAGTACATTATTCTAATTCATAAAATATATGATCTTATCCATAAAATTTTATTATTTTAACAAATAAAATACATTATACAGTATTCTAACTTGTAAAATACATTATTATAACACATAAAGTAAATTATTTTAACTCATAAAATACATTATCTTAACTCAAAATGTTAATTATTCTAATATGCGCGCTGAACGAACACGGTAATTATTTACAACAAGCTATAAGAAATTTTTCTTTATCAAACAACAAAACCATATCGTTTTGTTGTTGTTGTTTGTTTGGTTGTTTTTTTTTTTTTCATGTTCGCTTTTTTCATGTTCGTATTTATTTTAATTTTATTACTTCATAACAATAGTAATAATATTAATGTTCTCTTTACATAATAATATTTGTTTCACGAAATATAATAACAGTAATTCTTCCAAATATTTCTTTACAAATTATGAATACAATCTGCTAGTCAAAATTGTTAACACTATAAACTATATGGAATTGTATCGTGGGTCTTGAATGTACGAAAAGCTTAAAGTTCTATTTGATTTTAAACACAAATCATCTTATCCTTAATTAGATTAAAAAAAAAAAAGGAAAAAGATAAAAGATAAGAAGAAGAGAACAAGGACACAACAAATGATAACGCAGTTCGGAGTTACACTCCTACGTCTGCGGGCCGCTCACGACAGCCCAATCCATTAGATGTTTACCAAGATTACAGGGAGATGAAATGCTAATCATACACAAGGACCAAATCCTATTACATCAACACTTATCAAACAATCTTCTAAACATCTTCAAGGGAAAGGACACATGCAGCCGCAACTTGTCTGAATCAGCAACACGCCATGGAACCAAAACCCAATAATAAAATCAGTGATTAAACTCACTCACAGTCAATAAATATTCAGAGTAGTGTTGTTCGAATTTCACACCTATAAGTCATCATTTAAACCTTAAAACTCCATCCTTATATAGTAATACCAAGTAACAAACTCTCCCAACAATTTGCTTGATATTATCCTCAGAATATTAATGTCCATTCATTTAAAAGCCAACCACAAACCATGCTGAAATAAAACTGATTTTGGAAATTTCGCTGGGAGCAGTGCAGCAAATCCAAAGTATGCAGGTTGTGATCCAGGAGCAAAATGTGAGCTTTGAATTAGTCAAACTGATATATGGACCAACCTATACTAAGACAATGTAAAGTAAAACAACATAAGGTTTGTCAAATGATTTAGCCAACACTAATGTTCATCATTTGTGTACTTTTTTTTTTTTTAATTAAAACCACTTCATAGATCTCAAAAAAAAAGGTTTTGTACAAGCTAGACCCAAAAGTGGTCATAGCTAACAAATTAGGCCTAAGCCTTACACCACATACCAATCTGCTCATATATACATCAAAGCCAAGTGAGCTATCAAACATAACCATGTGCTAAAATCATGTATCCTAGTCTCCCAAATCATCTATCAACCAAGCAAAATGCTACCAACATGTTTTGTGTCCCACACAAGAGGGTGGGACCGATATCCGAGTAGACATAAGCAAGCAAACCCCACTACCCCTAACTCAAGCGTTAGTTCCCAGGGTACATAGCTCTGTATTTTTCACCCTAGGAACCTTAACAACACTCAAATCAGGCAATAGTCCTCACCATACTCCACCCTTAATCCCACAAGCAACCCATAGGTGTACGAAGCTCCGCATTTTACCACCCCAGGCTTATAGCTAATGAGACAAAGCAATGGCTCCCTCCCCAACATCCTTGGCACTCAAACCAACCAATGATATGACCTCATTTGTGCATATTTATCTAAGTGTTTTTTATCATCTTTGGAGCTTAAATGTATTAAATTGTCGCCTCCAATTCATGTTTCCTTGATTTCTAGTGTAGACATGATTTATTATTAAATTTGGTGTTTTTAAGGCGTTTGTTATTATTTTGAATCCATTTTAGATCAAACGCAAAACAAAGGGATGTTTGAGGACATGATTTGGAGTCAAAACAAATGAAGAATGCTGATTTTAGAGCAGGACGCGTCCGGGAGCCTGCCCGTCGAGACAAATTACTTCAAGGCGTGAAGATTTGAGCCAACAGCTGGCTCGACAGGCTCGACGCGTCGAGAAGTCGCCGTAGCATTTTTTCAAAAAATCATCCAGGCTCGACGTGTCGAGAATCCTGTGTCAGTCCAGAACTCTGCTGCGCGGAATTGCCTATTTTGCCCCTATTTTGTGCTCTCACTATAAAAAGCTCATTTTCCAAGAACCTTAGAGCTAAGCTGCGTTTTTAGGAGGCAAATAGGAGTGAGAGCAAGGTGTTGTCTCTTCCATGGAGTGAAGGAGGGATCCACCATTCTTGGAGAAGAAGATAGTCATCTCAAGGAGATATGAAGGCTTAGAAAGGAAGAAGGAAGCTTGGAAAGCTAGATTTGGGAGAATTTCTTTTCCTTTCCTTTACTTTCTAGTCTTTGTAAACTCTTTATCCGAGCTTTGAATTCTATCCTAGCCATTATTGGCTAAAGTATTTTGGGATTTTCGGGTGAAAGGTGTTGATGAATCCTTTGCCTTTGTTCTTTATATTTCAATGTTATATCTACATTTGGGTTTATGACTTGTTATGCATTTGTGTTTAATTCTACATTTGGGTTTATGACTTGTTATGCATTTGTGTTTAATGTTGATGATGCTTGTGATTAAGGATCCAATTTTGTGTTTAATGTTGATGATGCTTGTGATTAAGGATCCAATTGCTTGCTTCATGTTGATGATGCTTGTGATTAAGGATCCAATTGCTTGCTTCATTTGCTTATTTTGTATCTTGATGGGAGTAATTGCTTGCTTCATTTGCTTATTTTGTATCTTGATGGGAGTTAGGATATGAACTAGGGCACCCACATTTGCATCTTGCTTTCACCTCTTGGAAAAGAGTGTTTAGTATAGTTGTTTATGATGTTTGTTCTATCCCTTATCTTGTAGGAATTACGGGAATAATTCCTCTTATGAGTGCATCTTGAACACTTGTCTTACCCATATTAGATATCTCACCTTAGTTTGGCATTAGGAGACTAAACACCTAAACCCGGAAATCCCATCTCTCTCTCTATTTGTTTTCATCAACTAGCCCTCTTTATTCTCGTTTATTTTGATATTTGCAATCGTTCAAACATCATTTTTGTTAGGATTAGCTTCACATGAGTATATTAGTAACTAGTGTTCGATGCACCCCGCTTCCCTGTGGATCGATACCCCGGAATACTCCGGGTATTTGAATTGTTATAAAAATATGCTGCAATCAACCAACCCCGCACAGAACTCTGCGTTTTACCGGGGCCAGCCTTTATAGCTCAGATGCCAAGCAATGTTTCACCAACACACTCCCCTTCCCTTCCCATATATTTTTCCTTTTCATCATGCAATCTTTTTTCTTTTTCAGAAACCATCCTTCAACATCATCCACCAAAACAAATTTATATACAGTATGCAATATCATCCACTCCAGGATACTCCCAACTCACTGTGTGTGCTATACAAAACCATGTGAACCATTCTATAGTATAATAAAGGACTAGGGAGACTAAAGATATATGAAAATAGAACCTACCCATGCAATAGCCCCCCAAGCCCCTTCACAGTGTAAATCCAATCAAACAATGAATTATATAAGCTATGCACACAAAATTCCACCCATCATTAACAAAACCGGCTCCTCCCTTCAGAGAATCATTGCCCAACTTTTAGGTCAAAACTGCCCTTCTACAACATTATCACTTTCTTTCAGCTGTACAAAGCCTCCTCAACTTCATTTTGTTTGGATCAAGGTCTATTTCAACCTATCATTTCCTTCCATCAGCTCTGCCATAACTTCCTGCAAAAAAAGAACACAAATTATAAAAGAATCTTACACCTCTCATTATCAGTCCTTCCTCATTTTTCCTCTCTGTGTACAGATTCTGCTAACAACCAGCAGCCTCACCATTCACTCAAATTTTCCATATGTAATGAGTCTCTCATTTTTTCACTCAATGCTCTCAACCTCCTCTCTTTTTTTTTTTCAACTCAAAAGTTCTCCGAAAGCACAGCAAACCCCCCTCCCTTCATACAAAACTCCTCTCTCTTCCTCTCATCCCACCCCCAGGATCCCAAACAAACCAACAGGGCCTTCCAGCCCCTCTTTTTAGATCACACATAGTCCTGTCCTGGGATAAACAAGAACTGGGGCAAGCCCTCCAATGCAAGCAGATGTGAAAAGGCCTTTGGTAGCCCCCCAATCTTCCAAAAGATCAAATTCTTCCCTTTGCATCTTTCCACCAAACATTCAGCCACACAGTTCACCTTTTCTTTGCACCTCCTGCCAGTTCCACTCCACCCTTGTGGTAAGACTTCCTCTCTTAAACATTCCTCATCAACTGATTCAATCCTTACAACATTAAACCCCTTCATCACACTCCAGTTCCAGCAATCTCTCATCATGATCCCAACAAGTTCTCTTAATGTGCCATTAAATAAATCTCCTATTGAATACACACCTGCTGCACATGCAGAAGTGCCCTTTTGAATGTCTCACAAAGTAGCCACATGATTCTCCACTTACACTGACTGCACAATTAATTTTCACAGTCCCTCTAGGAGGCTTCTCCCAGCAAACTGCAACTGTTAACCTCTGGCATCCAAATCTTTTTACTTTTTCCATGATTAAAGACTAATTGGGTGGGAATGGATCCCACTGTGGCCATCTCCTATGAATGCTATCTGCCATATCCTTTCCCACCTTGAAAATCACTCTTTGTACTGATCTCCTTCCTCCTCCAAACTTGCAGCTTGTATATTGGACCCATAGCTCCCATATTATGGCAATGGGAAGCCTTTCTCTCAAGAATTTCATCATCCTGTTCTCTCCAACCCTCCTTACTTTCCACCAGTCATAGCATTTTTGCATGATACCCCCTTGCTGCATTCTTATTCCCATTGTATCTGAAAAGTATTTCCAAACTTGTGCGCAGTCTCCCCTTCACTAAAAATATGCTGTAGGCTACAGAATTCAGGATTAAGACAGCAGAAACACCTAGAAACTATATTAAAACCAAAGCAAACCAATCTATCATCAGTGGGAAGCTTCCTCTTAAATACTCTCCAGGCTAAGAATTCCATTTTCCAGGGCATATGCTTGGGCCAGCATTTCCTATACCACCACTTCCTTTCCAAACCTTCTTCAAAATTTATTTTTTTCCTCAAAAGTTCCTTTGCAGATGACATGCTGAATTCCTTATTAGTAGAAGGTCTCCATTCTGCCACATCTAACCTTCCTTCTTCAATTCTAAACTCACCATCCAAACCTTCAAGCTCCTCCACATGAACACCAAGACCCTCCAGATCCAGCCTCCCTTCTCTCACAAATTCTCTTACTTCCTCCTTTGCTTGCCCTTTCCTAAGGAGTCATAACCTTTTAGCCAAGGCTCCTCCTCCCAACCAATTATCCCACCAAACATTCAATCTTCCTTCTCCAATCTTCCACACAATCTCATCCTCCACCTCCTCCCTCAAGCATTCTTCTCCAAACATGAGAGTCTTTGTATTGCCAACCCTTACACACAGGATTAGACCTCTTACAATATTTTGCCCTTAGGAACCTCCCCCACAAAGAATCTTGCGTTCTAAATTTCCACCACAGTTTAGCTCCAGCTGCTTTGATTAAATCTTTCAAATTCACAAATCCCACCCCTCCATCCTCCACAGGTTTTGCCAAGGTCTGCCAAGAGCTCCAATGGTATTTTCCTTTCCCATCTATCTGACCCCAAAAGAAATCAGCAAACAGCTTATCTATTTGTTTCACAGTTGCCTTAGGAGGGTTTATTGCAAAGAAAATGTTGGCTGGCATAGCTTCCAACAATGATTTGATCAGAATAGCCTTTCCTCCTTGTGATAATAGCCTGTTCTGCCAGCCTTTACATTTAGCACTGATTCTTGCCACCAAACCTGCAAATAAACAGATTCTCTTCCTTCCCACATAAATTGGACAACCAAGATATGTGAAAGGGAATTCCCTCTGTTGGAACTTTGTTAGTCTCCTCACTCTCCATACAGCACCCCTTGTTGCTTTTGAGTGCCCCCACTCTTATCTGCATTTACCATCTGCCCAGATTGGGCCTCATATTTTCTCAAAGTTTCCATCACGCCCTGCACAGCCCTCCCTTTCCCTGAAGTAAATATATTAGAATATGAAGACAGTGAATGGATGAAGCAGAGACTGGAAATGGTGAACTATGATTAGAATGAATGAATGGTAAATGCAGAGTGTGAGTACAGTATATATGTGGACGGAAGGGATGAAAGCTAACAGAAAATTATAATGTGTATGTACATAAAAGCCCCTATCTACTTTCTTGCTTAGCTAACGTATATCCTCCAACACCCCCCGTAAGCTGGAGCATGCAACTCTTGTATGCCCAGCTTAGGATGAACCTTGAACACCTTCTGTAGATTCAAAAAAAATAAAAACCTCCTGTCATTAGAGTAGGCTTTAGCACTGAAGCATCTCATTGGGTTCCTTTCTTGATTTTATTAGATGTCTGTTAAGGTCAATGCTAAACTATAGCCAATTGAAGCATCACCAGCCATCATCACAGTCTCAGCAGCCAATTCAAAAACACCCTTAGGCAATTATGTACTATCACTTGTATCCAATCTCAGCAGCCAATTCAAAAACACCATTAGGCAATTATGTACTATCACTTGTATCCATGTGAGCACTCAACTTCAACTTTGGTCAGCTCAATGACTTCAATAGCAAGGGATCCTTGACTCAACATCTCATCTACAGAAGAAAAAATCAAGCAAATGAAGGGGTCAAATCTCTGTTGCTCCTCAATTGATGTGTCTAGAAAGCATACACTGGATGCTGTACTTAGAATTCCATCACAATATTCTGCCAGATCACTAATAGCAAGTCGAGACAAAACTAATTGTGAAAATTCTGAGAAGTCAGCCTTCAAGTCTAATTGTGAAATGATCCTGCAAAGCTCTTCCATCAATGATATTCTGCCATAGCTTAACTGCAATCTAGACTCCATGAATTTCAGAAGCTGAGAGAGTTCCTCACTTAAAACAGATTCCTTCAGATGTCCAACTGCACTCCTGACGATCCAGAGCGTCATCAGAGGGGACTCGTACTCTCTCTTCACTAAGCTCATCTCTGCAATTCTCTTTCTCAAGTTTTGGAAGTGTCAACGTTTGATGTTCCACTTCCAATTCAGAATAGAGAGACTCAATACCTCTAGAGTTCTAATGCAATCTTCAACTTCTGGTGCATTATCCACTTCCTTCAATCTGGCGATGAAAATCGCACTTTCACAACATGTGATTGCAATCAACACAAGCCAAATCCATATCAAGGACTTCTTGTTCTCCTCGACGCAAACATTCACCATTGCAGAATGAGAGGAGAAAGCGGAAGAGAAACTCATCTCCGAAATCAGAGGAATAGCTTGACACAATCTCTCCGTAGGAGCGCTCCCTAATACCAGCCTCAAAACCGCCAATGGCGGTGTCATTAATGAGCAGGACAACACAACCTGCTCTGGCTTTGAGAAGACAGAACAGAGGTTCGTATCCATGGATCTGCTCCATGAATCAATCTCAGCCACCGCTCCTCAAAACCGCATTGCTTCTTCGATGTTCGCAGTTGGAGCCTCAATCTCGGATCGAATCTTTCCAACTCGGTTCTTCATATCCGAGACTCTTCGCTCTCCTACAAAGTCATGAATCGGAGTAATCAACTGCTTCTTCTTTCTCGTTCGCCTCTGCGGCGACGTTACAACTACTACGAGCTCTGATACCATATTAGAATATGAAGACAGTGAATGGATGAAGCAGAGACTGGAAATGGTGAACTATGATTAGAATGAATGAATGGTAAATGCAGAGTGTGAGTACAGTATATATGTGGACTGAAGGGATGAAAGCTAATAGAAAATTATAATGTGTATGTACATAAAAGCCCCTATCTACTTTCTTGCTTAGCTAACGTATATCCTCCAACAAAATATGATCATGTCATCAGCAAATGCTAAATGACTGACCCTAGGACCCCCCACAGGTTGGGAAAAGCTCACATCATTTCTTTCTAAGAGTCTTTAAAGTAATTCTGCTGCCACCACAAACAAGGTAGGGGAGAGAGGATCCCCTTGCCTTAATCCCCTTGTGGAATGAAAAAATCCCTTTTGTTCACCATTCACAATCACTTAGTACCATATATTATTCACAATCATTTGTGCACTTACAAACTCCCCCTTTGGCAATTATTTGAGAAAACCTAAAAGACAAATATACATTGGGCCAAACATAGTTACAAAGATAATTTTATTTAACAATGCCACAAGTATTTGTTTACAATTATAGCCTAGACAAAACAAGACATATTTCAAGTCTCACTTACTGTTCCACAAGATCATACTTAGAAGAATAAATTCCTTTAGCATACTTTAGACTGATCATATATCAACCACAGGACTGCCCGTACAGTACAACTAAGATATATCTAACCACACTTAATATTCAAATAGGAAAGCCATCAGATAAGAGAAAACCAAATAGATTAATCCATAATCAGTGCTAGAAAACAACCGAGATAATGTCCAATAGTAAACCATAGATAATAAACGAGAAAAATAGACCATACTAGGACCAGACATTATTACCAACACAAAAAATATTACCAGAATAAGCAGTAGCAGAACAAGAGCAGCAGTCCAAAAAATAGCCCGCAGTAGCAGTCAAAAAAATAATACCAGCAACTTCAAGAAATATACCCGAATACTCCCCCTAAATTAGCATTTTCTCCCCTTGTTTTGTCAAATAACTAACAAAGGCAAATATCTAACGGGCTGCCAGAGATCCGGATACAGCAGATTCTTCATCAGGATCAGATTCAGGTTCAGAAACACCCTGAGATGCAAGAACTTCAGCATGACGAGTTTCCAATCAAACCATAATTCAGTCATGCCCATACCTCATCCAAAAACAATACCAAAACAATTCTAGATATCCATAGGAATAGGCATAAATAGATTATCCAAGAATTCCAAAGTATCCAAAGAGAAAATCAAATTGTCAAATAAGGAGAAAACCCAAATAATATGATGATCCAAATATAATAATCTGAATAATATGATAACCGAATAATCAGTTAACTATGCTCCCCCTCAATTTGAACATCATGACTGATTCATCACAATGGCGTCATAATAAGATAACTCTTAGAGCAAGATTCGTTTTGCTTTGAAGCTGTAATAGAGACACACACTCTATAATAGTTCTCTTTGCGTTTTCTGAAATCTTTTGCCACATGAACATGCAAAAGAGTAATAGAAAACCGAAACCTAGAACAAGGCACATGCAACATGAAAACAACTCAGCAAAAAACACATAAGCACTAGCTTATAAACACACATTTAGAAAAAACAGAAAGATTAGCAAAAAAGACTAGAAGGATATTCAGGCATATTCAGGTATAATAGATTCAGGCACAGATTCATAACAGATAGCACATAAATCACACACACAAAGCCAAATACGGTCATGATCGGACCAAACAAATAACACAAAGAAGCAATATATATGGCATAACAAGGATAGCATGCAATTTTAGATTTAGACAACAAGAAAAAACAAGCACAGGTCTAGAGAATATAACAGAAAATAATGAAGATACACACATAATATCATAATAAGAACAATTTAAGCACATTCAATCGAGCAAATAATGAAGGCAAAAATTAGGACATGCGAACTATGAAAAGAATAGGTAAAAAGACAGTAAATATAGAAAGGCTAGACTCAGGTATTAAGGTAATACCAGTTAAAGAATAAGAAACTGAAGGTACCAATACTTCGAAAGAAATTTTTCTTTCAGCCCTTGATGAAGCACTAAGTTCGAATAAAACTTAGAGATTCCAACTCTGAACAAAGTTCTTGATTTGGAAAAGAGAGAAAACTCTTATTAAAAAAATACCTTATTGAATTATAAAATACCTGGTTTTATTTCGATGATGATCCTTCATTCTTGAATATGTAGATTTTCTAATCCACTCTCTCTATCTTCTACTAGTTCCCGAGAACCATTTTTCCCGTGAGAGGCGTGTGGTATTAACTGTGATATAAAATCTGCTTTCCTGACCCAAACTTGTTTTACAAATGGTGCAATGCGCTTGTGAGTGTATTTCTCGGCCCTTTGATCCTTATAAAAATATAAGCATTCTGGTCTGGTGTGGTTGCGTAACTTGCAATAGTGACAAATGGGGTCATAAAACTTGTAAGTACGTTTGTTTTGCCATACTTTACCATGATTTTGTCTTGCTGAACTTGTCTCAGGAATATCCTCTGGATCTGTTCTAGTTGCTTTGACAAAAATGGTTTTATCTTTATGGTTGCAACTGGTGAAGCCAAAACCATACTTAGTGGTTGATTGCCGACCCTTGTCCAGAACTTCATCAAGTGTTGAGGTGGTATCCATCATCTGGATCTGTTTCTTGAGAGTAGTCAGCTCCTGCGTTAGCTTGATCACTTCCTGTTTTAGCTTGCCTTCTTGTTCAGAAATAGCTTTGAGCAGCATATCTCTTTCAGATATTTGATTTTTGTACACTTTGTTGGCTTTTTCTAATATCCCTACCTGACTACATAGAGAACGATTAGCTATAAGTAAACATTCTCATTTGGGATACAACTTCTTATACTTTATTTCATAAGAAAAAACAGGAGTTTCAAGATCTTCTGTCGAGTTGTAATCACAGCCTTCCGAATCAGCTGCATCTTCATCTTCAACTTCTGGATCAGCTGTAATTCTGGTCATGAACGCAATTAAGTTGCCATAAATCTCTTCTGTATCAGCTTCGGCTTCTGGGTCAGCCTCATCGTCACTCCATGTTAGTGCTGCCATTGATTTTTTTCTTCTTAAGTAGGTGGCACATTCAGCCTGAACGTGACCATAATTTTCACACTCGTAGCACCGGATGCGTTTGCCACCTGTCTTTTCTCTAGGTTGGGTTGTACGAGATGCAAACGGTTTATAATTTGATCCATTCGACTTTGAATTGGTTTTTAATGTATTGGAGCTTGATCCTTTGTAGTTTTGGGATTTGTTGTCGCGGAAGCTTTTCTTTTGTTTGACCTGTTTCAAGATTTTATTAAAATGTTTGGTTAACAATTCTATTGGATCATCATCCTCGATTTCGTCTGGATCTGATACAGTGTCCTGTTCATTAGCTGTAAAGGCAACATTGTTTTGCTTTCTAGAATGGTCAGTCAAAATTTCCATCTTATAGGTTTTGAGATTACCCATTAGCTGAGCCAAACTTTGGTATTCCCACCCAGAGTGTTCTTGTATTGCAGTTACCTTTATTCGGAACCGAGGTGAAAGGGAAAGTAGTACCTTTTTGATCAACTTCTGTTGAGAAAATGGTTCACCCAGAGTGACTGCACGATTAGCAATCTCTTGAACTCTCTCATTGAAGCTTACAATGTTTTCATCCTCATTCATTCTCAAGTCTTCAAAATCACTCTGAACCAGCTGGAGCTTGGATTGCTTGACAGAAGTGGTACCTTCATAAGTTGTTTCTAAAATCTCCCAAGCTTCTTTGGCGGAGTCACAACCTATTATTAAATTGAATTGGCTTTCATGAATTAATGAAAAGATAATATCAAGTGTTTTACTGTTCTAGCTTGCTGTGGTCACTTCCGTGGGAGTCCAGTCAACTTCAGGTTTTATGGCTTTCGGATCGCCTTCTTTTTCACCATCCTTGGTAGGGAGATCCCATGATGATAACACAGATCGCCATATGCCTTGAGCTCTAAGATATATTCTGGTGCGGGCTTTCCAGTAAGCATAATTGTCCCCGGTTAGTTCAGGAGGAGGACTATTCATTCTGAAACAGTTAACACACACTGACATTCCAAATAAAAAACTCAAAATGATAAACCATAAGATAAGGTGAACTCGTAAGTTCAAGAAACACGATTTTAACGCCAAATCGATTAGACTAACAATTTAAGTCCCTGTGCTTTGATACAAATGGAAATTGTATCGTGGGTCTTGAATGTACGAAAAACTTAAAGTTCTTTTTGATTTTCATCACAAATCATCTTATCCTTAATTAGATTAAAAAAGAAAGAAAAAGATAAAAGATAAGAAGAAGAGAACAAGGACACAACAAATGATAACGCAGTTCGAAGCTACACTCCTACGTCTGCGGGGCACTCACGAAAACCCAATCCACTAGATGTTTGCTAAGATTTCAGGGAGATGAAATGCTAATCATACACTAGGACCAAATCCTATTACATCAACATTCATCAAACAATCTTCTAAACATCTTCACGGGAAAGGATTCGTGCGGCCGCAACTTGTCTGAATCAGCACCGCGCCATGGAACCAAAACCCAGTAATAAAATCAGTGATTAAACTCACTCACAGTCAGATAAATATTCAAAGTAGTGTTGTTCGAACTTCACACCTATAAGTCATCATTTAATGCTCCAAACTCCATCCTTTATATAGTAATACCAAGTAACAAACTCTCCCAACAATTTGTTTGATAATATCCTCAGAATATTGTTGTCTATCCATTTAAAAACCAACCACAAACCAAGCAGAAATAAAATTGATTTTTGTTAGGATATTTCGCTGGGAGCACTGCAGCAGATCCAGGCAAGTTGTGATCCAGGAGCAAAATGTGAGCTGTGAAATAGTCAAACTGATATATGGACCAACCTATACTAAGACAATGTAAATTAAAACAACCTAAGGTTTGTCAAATGATTTAGCCAACACCAATGTGCATCATTTGTGCACTTACACTATTCGTTAACCGCTAATTGCTAGCTGTCGTTTGCAAAACAAGGTTGTATTCTATAATATTGTAAAAAATATTATGATTACTAGACTAATCTTCCAAGGGTCAATCACCCATTTCGTTTAACACAAAAAGATGGTTGTTGTTTAGTGCAGGATACTTGTAAGAATTATACAGATTATTCTTTAGCTTAGAAAATTTGATATAAACTTAATTTCAGCATGACTATCATTTTGTTTTATGTAAGGGGTCCTTCTTTATAGATAAGGTTGTGGTGAGATTCAACTTGAAATTTGGATTTGTTCATTGTCACTGAGCAAAGGGTAGCTGTCAAAAAATTGTCACAATCCCAAAAAAAATTGCTCCCAAATCCTTTACTTGTACGGCTTATGACAATCTGGCACCGGTTCTTCTTTTTTTCGATGAACTTGATGAAGAAGAATCGAAGCAGGAATGACTAATATTGCAGTTTTTATGATTTGAGAATCTTATAAAATTTGGAGAGTGAGATTTCAATCAGTCAACAAAGTGGGATTAGTGGCCCTGACCTTCGTTTAATAGGGCCCGTATTTCGCGAAGATGAGATCTGCAGCCCCGTTGCGTTGCCGGAAGACGATGTTTTAGCTAAAAAAAATAAAAATTGATAATAAAATACGACGTCGGTTAATTAAATAAACAAATTCTTATGTCTTACGCAAACAAAAAAATGATAATAACATACGACGTCAGTTAATTAAATAACCGAAGTTTTATGTTTTATGCGAAAAAAAAATCATAATAACATATAATGTCGGTTAATTAAATAACCGAAGTTGTATGTCTTATGTGATGTTTTTATATACCGGCTAGTAGAGTAAAACTCTAAACACTTTAAAAATTTTATATGTGGTTTCGCTGCCATTTGTTCACAACTCTTGTCCCCGCCAGTAGTGTAAGTCTCCCTTATCTCTCTTATCTCCCCCACTCTCAAACTAGCCTTAACAGCGGATGATATGGTATATACCTTGATATGATGATCTTCATCCAAGAATATATTAGATAAATGGTTCCTAGTTTTCTTATAGTAAATGGTTCCTTCTAGTATAAATAATGGTATATACTTTCATCTGATCTAGCAAAATGAGGTTTATTGCGAGAAAACAATCGCGAACGGACGACGTACAACATCTTCGCCACGAAGAGCTCCGTTTTTGCTTCACCACCGCCTCGTCTACCATTTATAAACGCTCCATTTTCTTCTACTTCACGATTGTCGGAATTGTCTATCATAAGTCATTTTTTAACAACTTACGATATGACGTCTATTGTTTTATCTCTTTTTTTTTTATAAAAAAAGATATACTTTAAAAAAAATAGAAAGAGAAATGACATCTGTTGTTTTTAAACAACCGACGTGGTATCTTAATTATTTTTCAATAAAAATGACATACGACGTCGGGTTTTAAAACCAAAGTCGTATTATTTAATTACTACGTCGGGAATAACAATGTTACAAAATAACTGACGTTAAATTTCACAAATAATCGACGTTAAAAGTATTTTTTGTACTAGTTTCTACTTAACACTTATGGTTTCTAGGCAATTTATCACCTTGTAGAAGTCAGAATCGAACTTTGTTGTATTCATAGAAGTTGTAGTTCTTTGAAATATCATTCGAATGCCATTGGAATCACTTAATTTTGCGATTCGTAGTATGAGATATGCTTAAAATACCGGGACATTGCCTAGCAGAAAAAATACATAGCAAAATGGAGTGACGTTGGCACTCACGGTGTAAATGCTAACGTTAGCCATGATATTCACTCCAAGGACAAAGAAAAAGGAAAACGACTTAGCACTTTAAACGGTTTTTTGACATAAGACCAAAAAGGGTAATGCCACAATAATATATACTAATATCAAAGGTGAATATTTTGGAAAAAAAAATAAATTGACTGATGCTTATAAATCTAAAACAAAAATTGAATTAACTCTTTAACAAAAATAGTATAAACTATTATTCGAATATCTCTCGAAGCTACATTAATTGTAAATATATTCGTAGTAAATGGTTCTCACTCCCATCTAATGTCAATCATTCGGCTAATGCTTACACAAGTACAAAAGCTAGCTAATTGCGTTCAAACTCTTGTATCAAGGTTTCATCGAAATATATAAAAGAAAAAATAGTTAAAATTTTGAAAAAATGAAAAAGAAAAAACAGAAACAGTGAAACTTGAAACCAATTAATTAAACAGTAGATGAGCGTAAGGTACGTGCCTAACATAAGAACAAAGATAAAAAAACATGTTGTACACAATTGATGAACTTTTCACATTTTTAGTTTTACCATTGGTTACCATCCAAAATTTCTCTATAAATTCGCCCAATCACTAAGCCAAAGATGCATCACAGCCCCAAGTTTCCTCTTAGCTTTCACAATTGGATGTCCATATATATATGGGCCTGGCCTTGAGAGATGATCATATCAGAACAGATTAATGACGATACTAATAAAAATGAAGGCCTTTAACTTCATGACACTAGCTGTTCTATTGCTTCTCTTGGGAAAAGCACAATTTTCATTGGCTACATGCGACGCGAAGCAGCTCAACCCTTGCCTAAGCGCCTTAACGTTCAACTTACATCCACCACCACAATGTTGCGAGAGGCTTAATCAACAGAAGCCTTGCTTCTGCCAATACGTCAAGAATCCCCAGCTAAAGGATTATCTTGTCAACTCCGCAGCTGCCAAGAAAGTCTATGAACTCTGCAAGGTTACAATGCCCAAGTGTTGAAGAAATCTCTATTTCTCTTCATTATATATATGATATATCCTAAAGTATTCCATCCATCTGTGTGCCCTATATTATTACTAACAACAAACACATATCTCTTTCTCGTTCTATTTTTAATTTTTGTATGTCTCGAATATTAAAATCATAGCCTGCTTGGTTATGATCTTTGTACTAGTTATATGTCATCATTTGTACATATGAAAGGCCGGCTATCGTGCCCTTGCCTAATAAATAGGAATCGTGTCTAATAGTTAAATTTAACCAAGTTTTATTTAAATTATGTTATATATAAATTATAAAGTATTCTAACTTATAAAATACATTATTATAACACATAAAGTAAATTATTCGAACTCATAAAATACATTATCTTAACTCAGAATGTTCATTATTCTAATATGGGCGTTAAACGAACAAGCTAATTATTTACAACAAGCTATAAGAAAATTTTCTTTTTCAAACAACAAAACCATATCGTTTTGTTGTTGTTGTTTGTTTGGTTGTTTTTTTTTCATGTTCGTATTTATTTTAATTTTATTACTTCATAATAATAGTAATTATATTAATTCTCTCTTTACATAATAATATTAGTTTTACGAAATATAATAACAATAATTCTTCCAAATATTTCTTTACAAATTATGAATACAATCTGCTAGTCAAAATCATTAACACTATAAACTATTTGAAATTGTATCGTGGGTCTTGAATGTACGAAAAACTTAAAGTTCTATTTGATTTTAATCACAAATCATCTCATCCTTAATTAGATTAAAAAAAAAAGGAAAAAGATAAAAGATAAGAAGAAGAGAACCAGGACCCAGCAAATGATAACGCAGTTCGGAGCTACACTCCTACGTCTGCGGGCCACTCACGACAGCCCAATCCACTAAATGTTTTCCAAGATTACAGGGAGATGAAATGCTAATCATTCACAAGGACCAAATCCTATTACATCAATATTCATATCTCAAACAATCTTCTAAACATCTTTACGGGAGAGGATACGTGCAGCCTGATATGATTTCAATTGTGCATATTTTTCTAATTGATTTGGATCAACTTTTGAGCTTAAATGTATTAAAATGTCATTTCCAATTCATGTTTCCTTGTTTTCTCGTGTAGACATGGTTTATTCTTGAATTTTGTGCTTTTATTGTATTTGTTGTTGTTTTGACATCATTGCAGATTAAATCCAAAAGCAAGGGAACGTTTGATGGCATGCTTGAAGTCAAAACGAAAGAAGAATGCTGATTTTTAGAGATGGACGCGTCCGGAATCCTGCCCGTCACGACGAGAATTTCCAGTATGCAAAGTTTTGGGCCAAGACCAAAGCTCGACGCGTCGAGCCCCAGCCTCGATGCGTCGAGGAATTCCAGTACGCAATGTTTTTCGGAGATCCAAGGCTCAACGCGTCGAGCCCCTGTCTCGACGTGTCGAGAATACTGTGACAGCACATATTTTCTGCTTCACGGAATTGCCTATTTTGCCCCTATTTTTACTCCCACTATATAAGGCTCATTTTCCCAAAACCCTAGACTGAAGCTGTGTTTTTAGGAGGCAAATAGGAGTGAGTGCAAGGTGTTGTCTCTTCAATAGGGTGAAGGAGGAATCCACCACTTTTGGAGAAGAATATTGTCACCTCAAGGAGATATCAAGGCTTTGGGAGGAAGAAGGAAAGCTTGGAAAGCTATATTTGGGAGAATTTCTTTTCCTTTCCTTTACTTTCTTAGTCTTTGTAAACTCTTTATTACTTGAGCTTTAAATTATATCCTAGCCATGATTGGCTAAAGTAACTTTGGTATTTTTGGGTGAAAGGTGTTTATGAATCCTATTCGACTTGTTCTTTATATTCTAATGTTATATTTACATTTGGGTTTGATAACTTGTTATGCAATTGTGTTTAATGTTGTTGATGCTTGTGATTAAGGATCCAATTGCTTGTTTCAATTGCTACATTTATGTCTTGATGGGAGTTAGGATATAAACTAGGGCACCCACGATTGCACTTGGCTTTTATCTCTTGGAAAAGAGTGTATGTATAGTTGAGTAGTTTAAGATGCTTGTTCTATTTCTTGTCTTGAAGGAGTTACGGAAGTAATTCCCCTCTTGAGTGCACCTTAAACACTTGTCTAACCCAAATTAGATATTTCAGCTTAGCTTGACATTAGGAGATTAAATACTTAAACCCGGAAATCCCATTCTCTCTCTAGTTTGTTTTCATCAACTAAGCTTTCATTATTCTCGTTTATTACTATATTTCCATTCGTTCAAACACCATTTTCGTTAGGATTAGCTTCACATGAATATATTAGTAACTAGTGTTCGATACGCCCCGCTTCCCTATGGATCGATAACCCAATACTCGGGCATTTGTTTGTTATAAAAATATGCTGCAATCAGAGCCGCAACTTGTCTGAATCAGCACCACGCCATGGAACCAAAACTCAGTAATAATATCAGTGATTAAACTCAGTCACAGTCAATAAATATTCAGAGTAGTGTTGTTCGAATTTCACACCTATAAGTCATCATTTAAAGCTACAAACTCCATCCTTTATATAGTAATACCAAGTAACAAACTCTCCCAACAATTTGCTCGATAATCTCTTCAGAATATTGTTGTCCATTCATTTAAAAACCAACCACAAACCCTGCTGAAATAAAACTAATTTTTGTTACGATATTTCGCTGGGAGCACTGCAGCAGATACAGAGTACGCAGGTTGTGATCCAGGAGCAAAATGTGAGCTTTGAAATAGTCAAACTGATATATGGACCAACCTAAGGTTTGTCAAATGATTTAGCTAACACTAATGTGCATCATTTGTGCACTTACACTTCGTTAAACGCTAATTGCTAGCTGTCGTTTGCAAAACAAGGTTGTATTCTATAATATTGTAAAAAATATTATGATTACTAGACTAATCTTCCAAGGGTCAATCACCCATTTCCAACACAAAAAGATGGTTGTTGTTGAGTGCAAGATACTTGTAAGAATTATAAAGATTATTCTTTACCTTAGAAAATTTGATATAAACTTAATTTCAGCATGACTATCATCTTGTTCTATGTAAGGGATCCTTCTTTATAGATAAGGTTGTGGCGAGATTCAACTTGAAATTTGGATTTGTTCATTGTCACTGAGCAAAGGGTAGATGTTAAAAAATTGCCACAATCCCAAAAAAATTGCTCCCAAATCCTTTACTTTTATGGCTTATGACAATCTCGCACCGGTTCTTCTCTTATTCGATGAACTTGATGAAGATGAATCGAAGCCGGAATGACTAATATTGCAGTTTTTATGATTTGAGAATCTTATAAAATTTGGAGAGTGAGATCTCAATCAATCAACAAAGTGGGATTAGTGGCCCTGACCTTCGTTTAATAGAGCCCGTGTTTCGCAGAGATGAGATCTGCAGCCCCGTTGCGTTGCCAGAAGACAATGTTTCAATTCAGCTAAAAAAATAAAAATTGATAATAAAATACGACGTCGGTTAATTAAATAACAAAGTCTTATGTCTTACGCAAACAAAAAAAATGATAATGACATACGACGTCGGTTAATTAAATAATCGAAGTTGTATGTCTTACGCGAAAAAAAATCATAATAACATATAATGTCAGTTAATTAAATAACCGAAATTGTATGTCTTACGATACTAATAAAAATGAAGGCCTTTAACTTCATGACACTAGCTGTTCTATTGCTTCTCTTGGGAGAAGCACAATTTTCATTGGCTACATGAGACGCGAAGCAGCTCAACCCTTGCCTAAGCGCCTTAACGTTCAACTTACATCCACCACCCCAATGTTGCGAGAGGCTTAATCAACAGAAGCCTTGCTTCTGCTAATACGTCAAGAATCCCCAGCTAAAGGATTATCTTGTCAACTCCGCAGCTGCCAAGAAAGTCTATGAACTCTGCAAGGTTACAATGCCCAAGTGTTGAAGAAATCTCTATTTCTCTTCATTATATATATGATATATCCTAAAGTATTCCGTCCATCTGTGTGCCCTATATTATTACTAACAGCAAACACCTATCTCTTTCTCGTTCTATTTTTAATTTTTGTATGTCTCGAATATTAAAATCATAGCCTGCTTGGATATAATCTTTGTACTAGTTATATGTCATCATTTGTACATATGAAAGGCTATCGTGCCCTTGCCTAATAAATAGGAATCGTGTCTAATAGTTAAATTTAACCAAGTGTTATTTAAATTATTTTATATATACATTATACAGTATTTTAACTTATAATATACATTATTATAACACAAAGTAAAATTATTCTAACTCATAAAATATATTATTTAACTCAGAATGTTCATTATTCTAATATGCGCGCTCAACGAACAAGCTAATTATTTACAACAAGCTATAAGAAAAATTTCTTTTTCAAACAACAAAACCATATCGTTTTGTTGTTGTTGTTTATTTGTTTTTTTTTTTTTCATGTTCGCTTTTTTCATGTTCGTATTTATTTTAATTTTATTACTTCATAATAATAGTAATAATATTAATGCTCTCTTTACATAATAATATTAGTTTTACGAAATATAATAACAGTAATTCTTCCAAACATTTCTTTACAAATTATGAATACAATCTGCAAGTCAAGATCGTTAACACTATAAACTATTTGAAATTGTATCGTGGGTCTTGAATGTACGAAAAACTTAAAGTTCTATTTGATTTTAATCACAAATCATCTCATCCTTAATTAGATTAAAAAAAAAAGAAAAGAAAAAGATAAAAATAAGAAGAAGAAAACTAGGACCCAGCAAATGATAAGGCAGTTCGGAGCTACACTCTTACGTCTGCGCGCCACTCACGACAGCCTAATCCACTAGATTTTTGTCAAGATTACAGGGAGATGAAATGCTAATCATACTGTAACACCCCAATTTACACATCTAGGATTTATTACAAAATCCCTAATAATACATTGCGGAAGCATCTAACCAGCAGAAAACTGGGTGTTATCGCCACGCTTAGGTATCTCTCCTATACCCAAACGCTTAGGCTAAACTTACAACATCAAATAACCACATCAATATTCCAACTTAATACATATGGAAATAATTCTTCCAGGGTGTCTACTCTAGGATAGAGTAGACCTCAACCTCAACTTCCATCCTATTCAGAGCTCACGCTAGACAATATCTGTTAAAAGAAAAACACATTGAAGTGTAGTTAGCACGACGGCTAAGTAAGAGAATCCATGGTCACCCAAGATTCAACAAAGGTTTTTAAAACGCGTCTCTTGAGACAAAATCATTTCCTTCTCAGGGTCGTTACAGAGTAACCCTTTTCTCATCTTTAAAACTTCCTTAGTTTCATATTAGCAAGCGTGAGGCCTTTGGAGCATTCTCATAACTCCTTCTCTGACCACTTGGATCATCAAACTCAGGGTCAGTGGTCATCACCCGGTCTAACACTGATCCCCTGGACGTAAGGTTCGTTAAAATGATTCCTAGCTGGCCTAGCCAGGTCCGTTAAAACGACACCTACCCGGACTTCTGGAGTAACTATACTTTAAGTGTGCACACCCCCATAGGAATACCTCATCCTACGAGTTATATAGTACCCGGCGAATAGACTTCGCCCTGCAGTGTGAACTAGTCATACAATATAACATAACGACGAATAGACTTCGCCCTGCAGTATGAATGATCATACAATATAACACAACGACCACTGAGCAATGGCACTTAAAGCCACCCGTGGGTCAATCAAGGTCCTCCTCAACTTACTTTAGAAACTAAGGGTTTGAAAACATGATCCTCCCTTC
This sequence comes from Ipomoea triloba, assembly GCF_003576645.1. Lineage (NCBI taxonomy): Eukaryota > Viridiplantae > Streptophyta > Magnoliopsida > Solanales > Convolvulaceae > Ipomoea > Ipomoea triloba. The sequence goes on from NC_044917.1 coordinate 18,387,141, forward strand.
AGTTTTTCTTTCTCAAATCATTTCTTTTGGGCATATTTCTCATTCAAGCCTAATACTTAAAATTGGCTACCTCATTAGCCTCTGAAGGATTTTCAAAATACTTTCAGCACCCGCAGGCTTTTCAAACATCATTTTCTCATCTTTCTCACGTAAGGTACACACACATTAAAAGCGGTGTTTTCCTCAAAAATAAGGTTGTGGCAACCAAAATAGCATACGTTCTTCAACGTAAGTTTTTATAAACATTTTGGATATACCTCATATTCAAGTATCATACTTGAAATCTATCCACCTAGTTATACACTTATATATTCTACTAACACTACATATATCCATTCTCAATACTATTGTTATAATAGTACGAACCCATAGTCAACCANTTTTTTTTTTTTTCATGTTCGCTTTTTTCATGTTCGTATTTATTTTAATTTTATTACTTCATAATAATAGTAATAATATTAATGCTCTCTTTACATAATAATATTAGTTTTACGAAATATAATAACAGTAATTCTTCCAAACATTTCTTTACAAATTATGAATACAATCTGCAAGTCAAGATCGTTAACACTATAAACTATTTGAAATTGTATCGTGGGTCTTGAATGTACGAAAAACTTAAAGTTCTATTTGATTTTAATCACAAATCATCTCATCCTTAATTAGATTAAAAAAAAAAGAAAAGAAAAAGATAAAAATAAGAAGAAGAAAACTAGGACCCAGCAAATGATAAGGCAGTTCGGAGCTACACTCTTACGTCTGCGCGCCACTCACGACAGCCTAATCCACTAGATTTTTGTCAAGATTACAGGGAGATGAAATGCTAATCATACTGTAACACCCCAATTTACACATCTAGGATTTATTACAAAATCCCTAATAATACATTGCGGAAGCATCTAACCAGCAGAAAACTGGGTGTTATCGCCACGCTTAGGTATCTCTCCTATACCCAAACGCTTAGGCTAAACTTACAACATCAAATAACCACATCAATATTCCAACTTAATACATATGGAAATAATTCTTCCAGGGTGTCTACTCTAGGATAGAGTAGACCTCAACCTCAACTTCCATCCTATTCAGAGCTCACGCTAGACAATATCTGTTAAAAGAAAAACACATTGAAGTGTAGTTAGCACGACGGCTAAGTAAGAGAATCCATGGTCACCCAAGATTCAACAAAGGTTTTTAAAACGCGTCTCTTGAGACAAAATCATTTCCTTCTCAGGGTCGTTACAGAGTAACCCTTTTCTCATCTTTAAAACTTCCTTAGTTTCATATTAGCAAGCGTGAGGCCTTTGGAGCATTCTCATAACTCCTTCTCTGACCACTTGGATCATCAAACTCAGGGTCAGTGGTCATCACCCGGTCTAACACTGATCCCCTGGACGTAAGGTTCGTTAAAATGATTCCTAGCTGGCCTAGCCAGGTCCGTTAAAACGACACCTACCCGGACTTCTGGAGTAACTATACTTTAAGTGTGCACACCCCCATAGGAATACCTCATCCTACGAGTTATATAGTACCCGGCGAATAGACTTCGCCCTGCAGTGTGAACTAGTCATACAATATAACATAACGACGAATAGACTTCGCCCTGCAGTATGAATGATCATACAATATAACACAACGACCACTGAGCAATGGCACTTAAAGCCACCCGTGGGTCAATCAAGGTCCTCCTCAACTTACTTTAGAAACTAAGGGTTTGAAAACATGATCCTCCCTTCAGTTTTTCTTTCTCAAATCATTTCTTTTGGGCATATTTCTCATTCAAGCCTAATACTTAAAATTGGCTACCTCATTAGCCTCTGAAGGATTTTCAAAATACTTTCAGCACCCGCAGGCTTTTCAAACATCATTTTCTCATCTTTCTCACGTAAGGTACACACACATTAAAAGCGGTGTTTTCCTCAAAAATAAGGTTGTGGCAACCAAAATAGCATACGTTCTTCAACGTAAGTTTTTATAAACATTTTGGATATACCTCATATTCAAGTATCATACTTGAAATCTATCCACCTAGTTATACACTTATATATTCTACTAACACTACATATATCCATTCTCAATACTATTGTTATAATAGTACGAACCCATATATCCATTCTCAATACTATTGTTATAATAGTACGAACCCATAGTCAACCATTTAATACTATTGTTATAATAGTACGAACCCATAGTCAACCATTTATGAATCAATCGATTCATAGCACCATTAATATCAACATCCTTAACCTTGTTCCTTATCATGAATTTCAGTCCCTATTACAATCCAATCCTCATCGGTAATCCATAATCATGGTTTCCACCATTAACTAATAATAGATAGTTATTCTTGCCCTTATCGTCCTCAACGACTTCCACCATCATCCACACCATTAGATCATCATATTCATATCTCTAACCCTCAAATCATATTCACCATTTAATTTATTCATCCAGTCATTCAACCTTAATAACTATCATCAGTCCTTAATCACTATAATTAAAGCTTAATTACCTCCTGAACTCCACTGTTAATCTATATTTTATCTATTTCGTGCCCTCATCATCAACAGCAACCTAACATCAACAACTCTAGGCCTCTTTTCGACACATAGTTGGATCTCACGTCCGCTCCATTGGACTTATGGTGGACGCACGTCCAATCCCCGTGTCCGCACCAATATTAATTTCTAAGAGGTAAAGTCATTGCCTAACCATAATCCAAAATCATCCAACAACTATTTCCTCAATAATATCATAATATCATCACTAATCAAAATTCCTTTAAATCATAACTTATTCACTAATAGAGAGATTTCCAACTCTCATCATCATAATCATAATAATCCCTTAGAATTATTATAATCCCATCATCTAAACATCAATAATCAAGGCTTACACCATTTAATCTGTCATAGCTTATATCTATAACCTTCATATCCATAATCACCAATTAATCATAGCTTATGTCTATAACCTTCATATCCATAATCACCAATTAATCATAGCTTATGTCTATAACCTTCATATCCATAATCACCAATTAATCATAGCTTATGTCTATAACCTTCATATCCATGATAATCTCTTAGGATCATTACAACCCTATCATCTCCATAATTATTATGAGTACACATATGTAAGTATATCCATATTTTTCAACACAAGGCTCATAAATCCCTATCTCAACTATCAATCATCAAATCTTAAGTGACAAAACCAACTTAAGGGATTTCTTACCTTCCAAGTAGCTTTTAAAACCGTAGGAATCGTTGTGATCCTTTCCTTCAAATTTCCACCGAAGGTCCTAAGTAATTTCCACCATAATAACAATATTTTCAAGAATTCTTAGATTAAAACTAAGATCTAGGAAAGGATTCTACTCTTCTTAACCGAATAAAATCAAAGTGTTACCTAGTATGGAAGAACTTGTGTAGGAAAATGGCTATGGAGCTCCTTGAACACAAATATGAAGATGATATCTTTCTCTCTCTTTCCTCTCAATATTTCGGCCAAGATAGGAATGAATGGGAAAATGGAAGATCAAAGCTCTATTTATAGCAACTTGTAAGATAAGGATGAAGAAGCTTGGAGAGTAAGTTTATATGTTATATCTTGTAAGATAAGGAAGAGGATGCTTGGAGATCAAGTCTCAATTTGGAGTTTGGAGAGTAAGTTTCTATCAAGACTTATCCTATAATCTTCCTTGCAAGACTTATTCCATAATCCATCCTAATTAATTAATTAAAATTACCATATGGTAAATAATTATGACACTTGTCACAATTCAATGGTGTGTCTTGTAGAGTAAGACTTCCTTGCCAGTTTGAGATTAAATCAGATATAGTTACGGTAGAAAATAATTTAGGGACAATAGGGTGGCTGCCTAGGTTCTAGAAAAGACAAAATAAAATTAAAACATAGATGATATCAGTCAAATAATTGGTATCAAATTGAAGAATACATGTGCAGGCAGAAAGAAATTGGCAGAACACTGGATCCGGATTAAAAATATTATTGGGAGTATTCGGTAAGGTATTTTGATACCATTTTCTTCAAATATGTAGTTAAGCAAGTCTAGAACTTACATATAAAATTTCATAGAAATCTAAGGAGTAGAAGTATGGTTTTTGAATTTTTTTCCAAAACTAGTCCAGAGAGAAAATTCTGGACAGCACACTGCCAAGAACAAAAACGTAATTTTCTGTGTTTACTCAAATATCAAAATGACCAAAAATTTTTAAGGATATCAAGTACTATAGGTTGGGGTTCTAAAATAAAAATTTCAGGTAAAACGGAGTTCGGGAAGTATGTTTACCGAATAAATATTTCGGACTGCGCCGAGCTGAAATTTTCTGAAAAATGAATAGTTAGAAATATTTTTAGCTAAAAATCATTTTGTAACAAAAATGGTGAATAAATTTCGGGGTGTCACAGATACACAAGGACCAAATCCTATTACATCAACATTCATCAAACTATCTTCTAAACATCTTCACGGGAAAGGATATGTGCAGCCGCAACTTGTCTGAATCAACACCACGCCATGAGTCTTGTCTGAATCAACACCACGCCATGGAACCAAAACTCAGTAATAAAATCAGTGATTAAACTCACTCACAGTCAATAAATATTCAGAGTAGTGTTGTTCGAATTTCACACCTATAAGTCATCATTTAAAGCTTCAAACTCCATCCTTTATATAGTAATACCAAGTAACAAACTCTCCCAACAATTTGCTTGATAATCTCCTCAGAATATTGTTGTCCATTTAAAAACGAACCACAAACCATGCTGAAATAAAACTGATTTTTGTTAGGATATTTCGCTAGGAGCACTGCAGCAGATCTAGAGTACGCAGGTTGTGATCCAGGAGCAAAATGTGAGCTGTGAAATAGTTAAACTGATATATGGACCAACCTATACTAAGACAATGTAAATTAAAACAACCTAAGGTTTCTCAAATGATTTAGCCAACACTAATGTGCATTATTTGTGCACTTACACTATTCGTTAACCGCTAATTGCTATCCGTCATTTGCAAAACAAGGTTGTATTCAATAATAGTGTAAAAAATATTATGATTACTAGACTAATCTTCCAAGGGTCAATCACCCATTTCCTTTAACACAAAAAGATGGTTGTTGTTGTTAAGTGCAGGATACTTGTAAGAATTATAAAGATTACTCATTACCTTAGAAAATTTGATATAAACTTAATTTCAGCATGACTATCATCTTGTTCTATGTAAGGGATCCTTCTTTATAGATAAGGTTTTGCTGAGATTCAAATTGAAATTTGGATTTGTTCATAGTCACTAAGCAAAGGGTAGCTGTCAAAAAATTGCCACATTCCCAAAAAAATTGCTCCCAAATCCTCTACTTGTACGGCTTATGACACTCTGGCACCGGTTCCTCTCTTTTTCGATGAACTTGATGAAGATGAATCGAAGCCGGAATGACTAATATTGCAGTTTTTATGATTTGAGAATCTTATAAAATTTGGAAAGTAAGATTTCAATCAATCAACAAAGTGGGATTAGTGGCCCTAACCTTCATTTAATAGAGCCCGTATTTTGCAGAGATGAGATCTGCAGCCCCATTGCGTTGCCGGAAGACGATGTTTTCGCTAAAAAAAATAAAAATTGATAATAAAATACGACGTCGGTTAATTAAATAACCAAAGTCTTATGTCTTACGCAAACAAAAAAATGAGAATAACATATAACGTCGGTTAATTAAATAATCGAAGTTGTATGTCTTACGCGAAAAAAAAATCATAATAACATATAATGTCAGTTAATTAAATAACCGAAGTTGTATGTCTTATGTGAAGTTTTTATATACCGGCAAGTAGAGTAAAACTCTAAACACTTTAAAAATTTTATATGTGGTTTCGCCGCCATTTCTTCACAACTCTTGTCCCCGCCAATAGTGTATGTCTCCCTTATCTCTCTTATCTCCCCTACTCTCGAACTAGCCTTAGCGTTTTTGTTAAATAATTCAAGATCGAAGAATGGTGGCTGACAATATCGAGTCTTAACAGCGGATGATATGGTATATACCTGGATATGATGATCTTCATCCTAGAATATATTAGATAATAAGTGGTTCCTAGTTTTTTTTTTTATAGTAAATGGTTCCTTCTAGTATAAATAATGGTATATACTCTGATCTGATCTAGCAATATGATGTTTATTGCGAGAAAACAATCACAAAACGGACGGCGTACAACATCTTTGCCGCGAAGAGCTCCATTTTCTTCTGCTTCACCGATGCCTCGTCGACCATCTATAAATTCTCCATTTTCTTCTCCTTCTCGGTTGTCGGAATCGCTTATCGTAAGTCATTTTTTTAACAACTTACGATATGATGTCGATTGTTTTATCTCTTCTTTTTTTTTTTTATAAAAAAGATATACTTTAAAAAAAAGTAGAGAGATATGACGTCGGTTGTTTTTTATCTTAATTATTTTTTTTTTTAAATGACATATGACGTCGGGTTTTAAATCCAAAGTCGAATTATTTATTTACTACGTCGGGAATAACAATGTCGCAAAATAACAGATATTAAATTTCACAAATAATCGACGCTAAAAGTATTTTTTGTAGTAGTTTCTACTTAACACTTCTGGTTTCTAGGCAATTTATCACCTTGTAGACGTCAGAATCGGACTTTTTTGTATTCAAAGAAGTTGTAGCTCTTTCAAATATCATTCGAATGCCATTGGAATCACTTACTTTTGTGATTCGTAGGATGAGATATGCTTAAAATACCGGGACATTGCCTAGCAGAAAAAATACAGAGCAAAATGGAGTGACGCTGGCACTCACGGTGTAAATGCTAGCGTTAGCCATGATATTCACTCCAAAATGCATATTTCGTGATCTCTTTTGGGTCCCGGGTGATGCCATAATATTTCTAACTCCCTCGTTTTCACTCTATTGACCTATTATGACCCCTGGAACACACCTTTGTGCCAAGATGACTTCAAAACAAATCCAATTGATCCCCAATTTACATGATGTTACAATCATCAACGCCTCCAAATCACCTAAATGACATAGAGGAATTAAATAAGCACATACTTAACTTCAAAATAACATGAAACCATACGAGTTTGATATCAATTGTGCACATAAAACTACCAAGAATTTGCGTTTAACTAAATTTAATTAAATAATTATAATAAATATTTTATGACAATATTTAACAAAAGAGTTTATTCAATTTTTTGTCCTAGATTTATAGGTAGCAGTATACTTTTTATCCTTTTGTTTTCAAAGCATCCTTGTTTGGTCCTAGTATTAATGTGGCATGACCGTTTTTGGTTATCCGTTAACAAAAATGTTTAAATGGCGTTAAATACAGGGAAGTTTTGGTTTATTCATTTCTAAGTGTTAATTCTTTTTTCTTTTTTTTTTAAACATCCATGTTGGTCCTCACATATTGTGGCATGACAAATATTTTTTTTTTTGCCCTTTGTCAAAAAAATATGTTTAAATGACATTAAAAATGATGTTATTAACCACTTAAAATCCTTCTTTTGTCTTCTTGGTAATAGAACCAATACTCTTGTGAATTTTTATGAAGTACACTTATGCACTAGACTTAAAGTTGCTATCAAGTAGACTTGTGATTCTTTCAATTGCAATTTTTTTGATTTACTAGTACGTAGACTTATGTATTGATAATATTTTTATTACTAAGAAGAAAAATTGAAGATTTTGAGTTGTTAATAATTTCATTCAAACATATTTGTTGACGAAGGAAAAAACGGTCATACCACAATAATGCTAGGATCAACAGGGATAGTTTGAAAAAAAAAACTAAAAAAAAAAACTAAAAGTGGAAAGATATATATAAACATAGGACGAATAAATAGGAAAACGACTTAGCACTTTAAACGGTTTTTCTTGACAGATGACCAAAAAGGGTAATGCCACAATAATATATACTAAGATCAAAGGTGAATATTTTAGAAAAAAATAAAAAATAAAAATTGACTGATACTTATAAATCTAAAACAAAAATTGAATTAACGCTTTTATAAAAATAGTATAAACTATTATTTTAATATCTCTCGAAGCTACATTAATTATAAATATATTCGTAATAAATGGTTCTCACTCCCATCTAATGTCAATCATTCGGCTAATGCTTACACAAGTACAAAAGCTAATTGCATTCAAACTCTTGTATAAAAGAAAAATAGTTAAAATTTTGAAAAAATGAAAAAGAAAAAACAGAAACAGTGAAACTTAAAACCAATTAATTAAACAGTAGATGAGCCTAAGGTACGTGCCTAACATAAGAACAAAGTTAAAAAACATGCTGTACACAATTGATGAACTTTTCACATTTTTAGTTTTACCATTGGTTACCATCCAAAATTTCTCTATAAATTCGCCCAATCACTAAGCCAAAGATGCATCACAGCCCCAAGTTTCCTCTTAGCTTTCACAATTGGATGTCCATATATATATGGGCCCGGCCTTGAGAGATGATCAGATCAGAACAGATTAATTACGATACTAATAAAAATGAAGGCCTTTAACTTCATGACACTAGCTGTTCTATTGCTTCTCTTGGGAGAAGCACAATTTTCATTGGCTACATGCGACGCGAAGCAGCTCAACCCTTGCCTAAGCGCCTTAACGTTCAACTTACATCCACCACCACAATGTTGCGAGAGGCTTAATCAACAGAAGCCTTGCTTTTGCCAATACGTCAAGAATCCCCAGCTAAAGGATTATCTTGTCAACTCCGCAGCTGCCAAGAAAGTCTATGAACTCTGCAAGGTTACAATGCCCAAGTGTTGAAGAAATCTCTATTTCTCTTCATTATATATATGATATATCCTAAAGTATTCCGTCCATCTGTGTGCCCTATATTATTACTAACAGCAAACACCTATCTCTTTCTCGTTCTATTTTTAATTTTTGTATGTCTCGAATATTAAAATCATAGCCTGCTTGGTTATGATCTTTGTACTAGTTATATGTCATCATTTGTACATATGAAAGGCCGGCTATCGTGCCCTTGCCTAATAAATAGGAATCGTGTCTAATAGTTAAATTTAACCAAGTTTTATTTAAATTATTTTATATATACAAATATAAAATAGAAATGTAGTAAGAACTTTTTGACCAAATATACTGCATAAACATTCAATAAAGAAAATTAAAGAAATACAATTAAAAATTTATCTTAACAGTTACACTAAGATACAAAATTATTTATCAAATTTTAAATGTCAATTTTTTTTAAAAATTTTATTTTCAATTACAATTAAAACCAATTTGAATCACCAAGGGTCAATCACCAATTTTCTTCCAAGGGTCAATCACCAATTTTCTTTAACACAAAAAGATGGTTTTTGTTGTTGAGTGCAGGACTTGTAAGAATTATAAAGATTCTTCTTTAGCTTAGAAAATTTGATATAAACTTGGTTTCAGCATGACATTCATCTTCTTCTAAGTGAGGGGTCCTTCTTTATAAATAAGGTTGTGGTAAGAGTCATCGGCTTGAAATTTGAATTTGTCCATTGTCACTGAGCAAGTGGCAGCTGTCCAAAAATTGCCACAATCCCAAAAAAATTGCTCCCAATACCTTTACTTGCACCGCTTATAAACCATACAATAAAGACCGGTTCAAAAAGACTTCTACTCATCACCATTTTGTCTTGTCTGTAGATGTTGGAGAAGTTGTATTTTCCTTCCTTGTTTGAACTCCTTCAAATGTAGATTTTTTTCTATTCGTCTTGGATGGCTTCCACACTATCTCTAAGGGTGTGTTTGGTTCACACATGTAAACCGGAATCGGAATGGTTTCAAATACTTGGTAATGGTAATGGGTTTTGGTGAAAGTATTTTGCATGTTTGGTAGTAGGGTGGAATGTGAATGATTACTAATAATTGGGGAAGGCTTGAGGAGTAAGGGGATGAAACCCTTATTTTATTAGGGTATGGGTTTTGCAATTAAGGGGTAATCGAAACCCATAGTACTGTTCTAAAACTTGTCAACCAAATAATAACAATGATTTTGATATACATTCCTGATAGATAAACTTGTCAAGAAAACACACCCTAAAGCCTATGGGGAATATATCCCATTGAGTTTGAAGTCCTTGACTTGTCCTGGAAGTACGTTGTTTCTTCCTATTGCCTCTTTCTGAGTCCTCTCCTTGCCGTCTGCTTTCTTTCTGATTGTGTCTTTCCAATTACCTTTCGTTTTGGTAAGACTCCTTCCAATTAAGCATCTTCCAGCATGNTTGATGAACTTTTCACATTTTTAGTTTTACCATTGGTTACCATCCAAAATTTCTCTATAAATTCGCCCAATCACTAAGCCAAAGATGCATCACAGCCCCAAGTTTCCTCTTAGCTTTCACAATTGGATGTCCATATATATATGGGCCCGGCCTTGAGAGATGATCAGATCAGAACAGATTAATTACGATACTAATAAAAATGAAGGCCTTTAACTTCATGACACTAGCTGTTCTATTGCTTCTCTTGGGAGAAGCACAATTTTCATTGGCTACATGCGACGCGAAGCAGCTCAACCCTTGCCTAAGCGCCTTAACGTTCAACTTACATCCACCACCACAATGTTGCGAGAGGCTTAATCAACAGAAGCCTTGCTTTTGCCAATACGTCAAGAATCCCCAGCTAAAGGATTATCTTGTCAACTCCGCAGCTGCCAAGAAAGTCTATGAACTCTGCAAGGTTACAATGCCCAAGTGTTGAAGAAATCTCTATTTCTCTTCATTATATATATGATATATCCTAAAGTATTCCGTCCATCTGTGTGCCCTATATTATTACTAACAGCAAACACCTATCTCTTTCTCGTTCTATTTTTAATTTTTGTATGTCTCGAATATTAAAATCATAGCCTGCTTGGTTATGATCTTTGTACTAGTTATATGTCATCATTTGTACATATGAAAGGCCGGCTATCGTGCCCTTGCCTAATAAATAGGAATCGTGTCTAATAGTTAAATTTAACCAAGTTTTATTTAAATTATTTTATATATACAAATATAAAATAGAAATGTAGTAAGAACTTTTTGACCAAATATACTGCATAAACATTCAATAAAGAAAATTAAAGAAATACAATTAAAAATTTATCTTAACAGTTACACTAAGATACAAAATTATTTATCAAATTTTAAATGTCAATTTTTTTTAAAAATTTTATTTTCAATTACAATTAAAACCAATTTGAATCACCAAGGGTCAATCACCAATTTTCTTCCAAGGGTCAATCACCAATTTTCTTTAACACAAAAAGATGGTTTTTGTTGTTGAGTGCAGGACTTGTAAGAATTATAAAGATTCTTCTTTAGCTTAGAAAATTTGATATAAACTTGGTTTCAGCATGACATTCATCTTCTTCTAAGTGAGGGGTCCTTCTTTATAAATAAGGTTGTGGTAAGAGTCATCGGCTTGAAATTTGAATTTGTCCATTGTCACTGAGCAAGTGGCAGCTGTCCAAAAATTGCCACAATCCCAAAAAAATTGCTCCCAATACCTTTACTTGCACCGCTTATAAACCATACAATAAAGACCGGTTCAAAAAGACTTCTACTCATCACCATTTTGTCTTGTCTGTAGATGTTGGAGAAGTTGTATTTTCCTTCCTTGTTTGAACTCCTTCAAATGTAGATTTTTTTCTATTCGTCTTGGATGGCTTCCACACTATCTCTAAGGGTGTGTTTGGTTCACACATGTAAACCGGAATCGGAATGGTTTCAAATACTTGGTAATGGTAATGGGTTTTGGTGAAAGTATTTTGCATGTTTGGTAGTAGGGTGGAATGTGAATGATTACTAATAATTGGGGAAGGCTTGAGGAGTAAGGGGATGAAACCCTTATTTTATTAGGGTATGGGTTTTGCAATTAAGGGGTAATCGAAACCCATAGTACTGTTCTAAAACTTGTCAACCAAATAATAACAATGATTTTGATATACATTCCTGATAGATAAACTTGTCAAGAAAACACACCCTAAAGCCTATGGGGAATATATCCCATTGAGTTTGAAGTCCTTGACTTGTCCTGGAAGTACGTTGTTTCTTCCTATTGCCTCTTTCTGAGTCCTCTCCTTGCCGTCTGCTTTCTTTCTGATTGTGTCTTTCCAATTACCTTTCGTTTTGGTAAGACTCCTTCCAATTAAGCATCTTCCAGCATGAATTATATTCTTCTGGTAGAGACATGAACTCTTAATAATTTACAAGTAGGTTTGAGGGGTCTNCAAGAGCTTCTCTTCCTCTCCAAGTCCTATCTAACCTAACCTAAAAATTGTGGAATGAAAAATGAGGCAAAACACCCCCTAAACCTAGCTGAAATGTCCCTTAAATACTAAAACATCGCGCAAGTTTTCTGGTGTCGTGCCACGTCTGCCACACGCGTGTGGACTGGCGTGGACAGCTACTGGAATAATTCCACGCCAGCTCACACGCGTGTGAGGCTCGTGGGCGTGGTTTCTTCATTTCCGTTTCCTTTTGTTGTTTCCGGTTTGGTCTTCATGTATTCCCATGTGGATTGATTCTTCCTTTGGAACGATTTATGCTCTCTTTTGGTTGATTTCAGCCTTCATTCCTGTGGGAATTCTACAAAACACTCCACACAGAACTCATTTGCAATTTGTTAGTAAAATAGCATGTAAACACGTAATTGCACTCTTTAAGACTTATTTTTAGCAAGAAATCAACTTAATAAGTTATAGATAAATAGGTACTTTTGGCGTCTATCAGACTGAATGCTTCAAGTTGAAGAATAAGCAAGAGAGAGAGAAGAAGTCCACTGCCAGTGTTGTTGAAAGTGATTCAGAAGGCGATGTTATGTTATCTGTTAGCTCCGGTGACAAACGGAGCGAAACTGAGTGGATTCTAGACTCTGGTAGTACATTTCACATGTGTCCTCACACTTTAGATTGCTCGTCCACGAGCAAATTGTTCATTCAAAACCTTCTCATTTAGATGCCAAAAGTATCTAAGCTAAAGGTATGCTCAATGTTAAACATTCATTCAAAACACAATCTACCAGGAGATGTGAAATCCTTCACAATATCTTCAAGGAATGATAAAAATGTGCCATACACTGCTATGAATATTCAAACAAAGCGAAACCCCTTATGGTCACAAGTTGGACAGTTAGTTAGTTTCCACAATATCAAGCATACAGTCCAAAATTTCATTCACCTCTCATTGTGCAAATGCCTTAAGTTGATCCCCCTAGTGGGAACGATGTACAAAACCTAATCAATCGACCTCCCTTATCGCCAAAGCCCAACATAAAAGTAAGTGAAAATAGATCCATGGGCCTCTCTCCGCCAGTGGCTTGGGCGGTTACTCATTTTTCTCACTTCCTAGGGTAACATCGTCAAGCAACCCGACTTCACATGGAGTTCCATGCTTTTTTCGAAGGCAGTGCAATGGGTGCTCGAATCCTAGCGAAGCGGCTTCCCTCATCTCAATTTTCTCATCTCCTAGGGCCATTTTATTGTGAACAATCGACTCCAGATATAACATTTGTGTATTTAGAAAACTATGGTTGTTCACCACCTAGCGAGATGGCTTTCCTCGTATCTTATCTCGGGGATTGGCCTTATTGCCTTTTCTACTCATTTCTCTAAACAACAACCCCTCATGCCTTTTACTTGGGAAGCAGGGATATTTCTCTCAATGCTCACAGAAAGCTCTCATTTTGCCCCATGTTCTATTCTATGATTATTCAATCCCGGGCTTCGCTTAATCTTATCTTTCTGAAATTAGGGGTTGCACACTCCCACTTTGAGAGATCTTTAACTAAGGTCTTTACAGAATATGAGGTGAATACCACACAAGCATACAACTTTTCAAAAAAAATTTTAAAGGTCAAGGTAGGGGTACTTCCAAGGTTATTCAAAGAGTAAACTTTTTGGCACAGATTTAGCATTCTTCGAAGATAGAATGAATAACAACACATGCTTGTGGCTTGATTATTTTTCAAACAAATGAGATAGAGCTCTTAATTAAAATTTTCATTTCAAGCACAGCTCTTTCCACACTTTAGACCAAACATCGTCCTCGATGTTGACTTAGAATATGATAAAATAAGGAAACAACAAGGTATGCATTTTTCCACACTTTAAAATGAAAATATAAGGCTCGCATAATAGATAAACAAGGGATAAGAGGTAGATGACCTAGTAAGCATCCCATGTCATGTTGCTCAAAATACTTGGATGGATAATTCTAATGTTCTTGCAACGAGATCTGCACGGAAATATGAAATCTACAAAAATAGGGAATTTCAACTCGGATGTTATTTTGACATAATAAAGTAAGGATAGTAATAAAGCATGGTAAATAACGGGTTGCCTCCCGGTCAGCGCTACGTTTAACGTCTTTAGCCCGACGAAATTGTCATGAAGATTGTGCTACTCATCTTCCCAGGGTATATATAAACATTATTATCATGTATAAATGCTGCTAATTAAAGCCTAAAGGATTGACATTTTTAAGAAAGAAATATGTTTTTAGAAGGAGTACATCTTAGACTCTACTTTTATTGCCATCGGATATGGAAATATTGGATGGGAAACTATTAAGAAAGAGGGTCGTTGAGCTCTTTCAATCTTTCTTAATAGTTTGGATTTGAAAAAATGAGCAGACACCGAGGAAACAATCATTATTGTGTGGAACATAGTCCACACAGCTGTGTGAAACACAACCTTAAAATTTCTAACACTTAAAATACATTATTATTATAATACATAAAGTACATTATTCTAATTCATAAAACATATAATCTTATCCAAGAAATTTTATTATTTTAACAAATAAAATACATTATACAGTATTCTAACTTATAAAATACATTATTATAACACATAAAGTAAATTATTCTAACTCATAAAATACATTATCTTAAGTCATGTTCATTATTCTAATATGCGCACTGAACGAACAAGCTAATTATTTACAACAAGCTATAAGAAAAAATTCTTTTTCAAACAACAAAACCATATCGTTTTGGACCGTAGCTGTAATTTGCCAAGGGGAGCCACGTACACTGTGGGAACTCCTATTTGTTGTTGTTGTTGTTGTTGTTTGTTTGTTTTTTTTTTCATGTTCGTATTTATTTTAATTTTATTACTTCATAACAATAGTAATAATATTAATGTTCTCTTTACATAATAATATTAGTTTTACGAAATATAATAACAGTAATTCTTCCAAATATTTCTTTACAAATTATGAATACAATCTGCTAGTCAAAATCGTTAACACTATAAACTATTCGTTAACCGCTAATTGCTATTCGTCGTTTGCAAAACAAGGTTGCATTCTATAATAGTATAAAAAATATTATGATTACTAGACTAATCTTCCAAGGGTCAATCACCAATTTTCTTTAACACAAAAAGATGGTTGTTGTTGTTGAGTGCAGGACTTGTAAGAATTATAAAGATTCTTCTTTAGCTTAGAAAATTTGATATAAACTTGGTTTCAGCATGACATTCATCTTCTTCTAAGTGAGGGTTCCTTCTTTATAAATAAGGTTGTGGTAAGAGTCATCGGCTTGAAATTTGAATTTGTCCATTGTCACTGAGCAAGTGGCAGCTGTCCAAAAATTGCCACAATCCCAAAAAAATTGCTCCCAATACCTTTACTTGCACCGCTTATAAACCATACAATAAAGACCGGTTCAAAAAGACTTCTACTCATCACCATTTTGTCTTGTCTGTAGATGTTGGAGAAGTTGTATTTTCCTTCCTTGTTTGAACTCCTTCAAATGTAGATTTTTTTCTATTCGTCTTGGATGGCTTCCACACTATCTCTAAGGGTGTGTTTGGTTCACACATGTAAACCGGAATCGGAATGGTTTCAAATACTTGGTAATGGTAATGGGTTTTGGTGAAAGTATTTTGCATGTTTGGTAGTAGGGTGGAATGTGAATGATTACTAATAATTGGGGAAGGGTTGAGGAGTAAGGGGATGAAACCCTTATTTTATTAGGGTATGGGTTTTGCAATTAAGGGGTAATCGAAACCCATAGTACTGTTCTAAAACTTGTCAACCAAATAATAACAATGATTTTGATATACATTCCTGATAGATAAACTTGTCAAGAAAACACACCCTAAAGCCTATGGGGAATATATCCCATTGAGTCTGAAGTCCTTGACTTGTCCTGGAAGTACGTTGTTTCTTCCTATTGCCTCCTTCTGAGTCCTCTCCTTGCCGTCTGCTTTCTTTCTGATTGTGTCTTTCCAATTACCTTTCGTTTTGGTAAGACTCCTTCCAATTAAGCATCTTCCAGCATGAATTATATTCTTCTGGTAGAGACATGAACTCTTAATAATTTACAAGTAGGTTTGAGGGGTCTACAAAGTCTATACATTTTATTTAACATCATCAAAATCTATAACTAAACACCCCTAACACAACTCATCACAAATATAGTAAACCAACAAAATAAATATATTCAATAGAAAATAAGAATGAGTAAATTAAATCCTAAATAGATCAACATATATACCTTACACAAAATGGCTTCTTTCATTTTTCAACTTTATTTACCAATTTAAACGGATCGATAGGTTGTCAAATCAATTTGGCAACACAAAAATAGTAGATAAACATTACAATAATTATTTGAAAATACAGATAATTAAAATGTTGAAAGCCTTTCTTTTAGAAATTAATGTAATCATAGCTCTTATTATTGCATAGCTATTGGATCAAGCACGTACCACAACACCAAAAGTTATAGTTAGTAGCGAAGACGTAATTTATATATATATATATATATATATATATATATATATATATATATATAAAAGTAGCAGTCAGTGCGTCGTTTGATGGTTGGATCCTGGACTTGCCGCTACCCAATGGTTAATTTATATCATATTTATTATGAGGTGTTGATTTAATTTGTTATTGATTGTTTTTTAATAGATAGTTTTTTTTTTTTTTTTTTTTTAAAAACCACATAGAAATTTTCATTCAACTTTCAAAACAACTGTCCAACAAACCTATTGAAAAATGTTAAGACATGAAATATATGTCGCTCAAAATCCATGAAGACTAACATATTCCACCATCCACGTCGCATGAATGGTAGCATGGCAGCATGGTGCATTCTTGCACGTTCTCCGAAATCCTTGGTCCTTCTTGCAATTGCCGCAACTCTCGCATTTCTTCAATATATAAATAGGTTAGCTACTTTGCTTTGTAATTCACTCACAACATCAATTCATATTGAATTCATTCCTTTTCCTTTGTCTTGTTCTCACATACGTACATACATACATACATACATATATATATATATATATATATATTATATATATATATATTGTATTTATTAATTCTCTTTTGAGAGTTTAATATATATATTTTATATTTTTCCGGTTTGAAGAAAGCACTAGCTAGGAAGAAGAAGAAACCGGCTACAATGACAGATGAAGATTATTGGGAAGATTTAGATGACAAGACACGTTCAACCATTCAATTGTGCCTGTCTAAATCGGTTCTATGTGAGGTGGTAGGTGAGACGACTGCATCAGGTTTATGGTCCGAACTGGATTCGCGCTACATGGACAAATCTCTGGCGAACAAGTTGAGCCTGAAGGAGTGGCTATACACAATCCGTATGATGGAAGGTACTTCAATTCAGTCTCATTTGGATGAATTCAATTCTATTTTACTGGACTTGGAAAATATTGATGTCATAATTGAAGATGAGGATCGTGTTATTTTATTGTTTGTTTCTCTCCCTAAATCATACAAGCATTTTCAAACAAATTATGCTGTATGGTAATACTCTTGATGTCCTAACTTTCGACAATGTTAAGTCGAACTTATTGTCCAAATAAAAGTTTGACTTAGAAATTAAGTCTGAGGACAAAGGTGAAGGCTTGACTGTTAGGGGTCGTTCACTTGAAATATGGAGTAGCAATAAAAAATCTAGATTCAAGTCCAAAGGACGTAAGTCTATCAAATCATGTAAGTACTGCAAGAAGCATGGTCATGATGTGACTATGACAAGGATTGTTCGTATGGGTGAGTGAATGGTGAGGGTATGAAGGGTGTTAAAACGAAGAGTCATAAACTCCGCGAGTGTCGTATCTCTCGTGGATGGCAAATTGGAGAATATACAGCTTTGCTACCTTGGTTTGTTTGAATAACGTTAAGATGGATCATGTGGATTTTGGTAAAAAGGAGATATTAAGAGGGCAAAGGATAATGAAGTAAAGAGGTAAACAAAGGGAAATAAAGGCGGATGGGGCTAAAATATCATGGAGATTGGTTAAAGGTGTAAGGTAGAGTATTGATTTCTATTGAGTCATGATTGAAGGAGCTTGAAACATAGTCTTGAGTGGCGTCACACTCAAGCTCCCAATTCTCAGTCGGTTGGGGAATTTTATCAAACACTTTGTCTACAAGTTCCCTCCGGGTCTCATCTTCTCAGATTGAGAGCGGGAGATGTGGGTAGTGGGCTACATCCCTTTGCGATATCTCTCCAAAATGAAAATATAAGGCTCGCATAATAGATAAACAAGGGATAAGAGGTAGATGACCTAGTAAGCATCCCATGTCATGTTGCTCAAAATACTTGGATGGATAATTCTAATGTTCTTGCAACGAGATCTGCACGGAAATATGGAATCTACAAAAATAGGGAATTTCAACTCGGATGTTATTTTGACATAATAAAGTAAGGATAGTAATAAAGCATGGTAGATAACGGGTTGCCTCCCGGTCAGCGCTACGTTTAACGTCTTTAGCCCGACGAAATTGTCATGAAGATTGTGCTACTCATCTTCCCAGGGTTCCTGCCCTGCTATGAATAGATCTTCATTTAGTTTCTCAATGGCCCAATACGCCTTATGTTCGATTTCAACTGGAAGGTAGCACGCCTTGCCATATACCAATCTGTATGGAGTAGTACCTATCGGTGTCTTATAAGCAGTCCTGAAGGCCCATAATGCATCGTTAAGCTTGTCAACCCAATCCTTTGTAAGCCGAGATACTGTCTTTTCCAATATGGCTTTAATATCTTTGTTTGCATTCTCGACTTGCCCGGTAGTGTAACACCCCAATTTTCAACTCTTACATTTATTACAAATCCGTAATAATACATCAGCGGAAGCTTACATCTTATCAATATAAAACTGGGTGCTACCGCCACACCTAGAGTGAATTCTATCACCTCTTTGACAAACTCCACTCTAAGTGCACAGGCTAAACTTACAACACTAACATACTACAACAACATCATAGTAGACCTCAACCTGCACTTCTCTTCTATTCTGAGCTCATCGGCCACAGAGGTACTCACTAAACTGCATCTGATAAAGGGCACAATGAAGTGCAGTTAGCGCGACGGCTAAGTAAGAAAATCCATTGTCACTTTAGAGTAGACAAAGGTTTGAAAACATAGATAATCTGAAAGTTTTATAAAGTTTTACCCATGATTTGAAAATCTACCTGCAACCAAACGATTTATGAATAGCATAGAAGCGTATAAACCTTAAATCTTGTAAAGCTCTTCTCAAATAAGAATAATGGCATACCTTGCCGCTCAAAATCATTTTCATGCCCTTTTTGGACAAGTTTGCAAAATTTTACATTTCCAGGATGTAACACCCCAATTTTCAACTCTTACATTTATTACAAAATCCGTAATAAAACGCTGCGGAAGCTTACATCATATCAACAGAAAACCGGGTGCTACCGCCACACCTAGAGTGAATTCTATCACCTCTTTGACAAACTCCACTCTAAGTGCACAGGCTAAACTTACAACATTAATAACAATCCCTGTCTACATCAAAGAGTAGACCTCAACCTGTACTTCCCTTCTATTCCGAGCTCATCGGCTACAGGGGCCCACACTAATCTGCAACTGATAAGAAACACATTGAAGTGCAGTTAGCACGACGGCTAAGTAAGGATATCCATGGGTTATCCAAAACTAAATAAAGGTTTTGTAAAACTTGATTACATCAACACCCTATCCTTACTCATCGGCCGAGGTTCTACCTGCAACCTTTACGAATAGCAATTTATACACATAATAGGCAACAATTTCAATATCATCTTAATCATTTTCCCTCTAGACGAGGTCATATAATAGTCATTTGCCTACTCAGATCATATAATGCTAAACATTTAAGCATATAAGCAGAAAAAGGGAAAACACAAATCCCATATTTGTTCTCAAACATATTCTTTGAAAAATCTTTCCTCAAAGGACATTCTCCTCACTTTTCACCATCTCCTTTCCGTAGCTACAGCGTAACTACATTTTCATACAAAATTTCCACTTAGTTTCTTTATAGAAAGCGTGAAGCCTTTGGAGTATTCACTTAACTCCTTCCCTGACCACTTGGATCATCGAACTCGGGTTCAGTGGTCATCACCCGGTCTAACACTGATCCCCTGGACGTAAGGTTCGTTAAAATGATCCCTAGCTGGCCCTACTAGGTCCATAAAAACGACACCTACCCGGACTTCTCAGAGTAACTATACTTTAAGTGTGCACACCCCCGCAGGAATACCTCATCCAAACGAGTTATATAGTACCCGGCGAATAGACTTCGCACCTTCAGTATGAATGATCATACTACATACAACAACCTTGGGCAAGGGCACTTTAAGCCACCCGAAGGCTAATCAAGGTCCTCCTCAACTTTACTAGAAACCAAGGGTTTGAAAACCATTTTCCTTCCTTTCTCATCCTCCTTGAGTCAAAATCACTTTTTTTGGACATGTTCCACGAAATCAAGTCCCCCTTTTTAAATCGATCACCATTCTCAAAATAGTTCAAAGTCTTGTTTCTCAAAACATTTTCCATCATCACCACACATATGTATATATGCATTCAATCATAACATTTCCCACATATGCATATTCACATAAAGTACACATACTATATGTATATATATACACGTTAAGTATATATACACTGCACATACATGCTTTATAATATACATAATACAACATTTTGTACATACATTACACACACATTATAATATACATAGCATGCTTAACTTAAATATTTAGGCACATTAACAACCACCTCATACCATATATAATATGTATATATTACTTATATATATACATATATATGTTACACTACACATACTATATATATAGAGATACAACCTTCATTTAATTATACATATATACTCATATATGTACATATATATATATATATATAGTTTAAACACACACACATCACACGTGTATATATATATATATATACATAATACACACATAAATATATATACTACACGTATATACATAGGTTTCATATACATAATACCACTTCCTTATAAGAAAATTTCAGCTAGCGCAGTCTGAAAGATTGAGCCGGTAAAGATAGTTCCCGAACTCTTTTTCACTTGAATTTTTTATGGTAGAACCCTAACTCATAGTACTTGATGTTCATAAAAAGTTTTGGTCACCTAGGTTCACGAATTAACACAGAAAATTACATTTTTACCCTTGGCAGTGTGCTGTCCGGATTTTCTGCTCTCTGGACCAGTTTTGGAAAATGAGTTTGAAACCACACTTATACTACTCCAAAAATTATGAAATTTTTATGGTAGCTTCTAGACTTATAGAACTACATGTCTAAAAAAAATTGGATCAAAATACTTTACCGATTTTTCCCAGAAAATCATGGAAGTTACTGCCAGAATCTACCCTGATTTTTCCTTTCACTATTTTCACAACTATAAGCATATATGGGCATAAATATGATATGTACATGCATTTTCAGCCATTATCATGTATAGAAACATATTCATAAAACCCCTAATCTCATCATTCACTATCAATTATCTAGTTTCAAATAACCTCAACCAAATAAAGGGATTNGGTTCGTGACCGGCACGAACGATCGCAGCTTAATGACAACTATACCTCCGTATAAAAATTCCCTTGACATATCGGGAGATCATCTTATGAATGTCATAGCCTAAAGATATATTTTCCGACCCTTAGACTTATCGGAAAGACGAGGGGTTACACAGGAATTCCATCATTTGCAATAGAACCGCAGCTCTAATGCTTATAATAATCTGAACCGCAGCCCAGAGTAACAACAATTTTCATTTGCAAATAGAACCGCAGCTCTATAATAATCTGAACCGCAGCCCAGAGTAACAATAATTTTCATAGCCAAAAATTCCACTTAGTTTCCCCTGAGTAAGCACTTTGAACATTTCTCAATTCTCCTTCTCAAACCTTGGGCAATGGCATTTCCCTGCCTTCCCGTCGGTCTCCTTATCCCAACCTAGGGCCATGGCACTCCAGCCCTCCCGTAGGTCCACCCTTATTCCAACCCCGGGTCGTGCATTTAAGCCTTCCCGAAGGTCCCCACCTTGTTCTAGAAACTAAGGGTTTGAAAACATTTTCCTTCCTTCAGTTTTTCTTTCTTAAATCATTTCTTTTGGACATATTTCACAATTGAGTCCAATACTTAAAATTGGTTACCTCATTAGCCCCTGAAGGATTTTCAAAATACTTTCAGTGCCCGCAGGCTTTTCAAACATCATTTCCTCATCACTCTCATGTAAAGTACACACTTACAAAAGTGGTATTTTCCCCAAAAATAAGGTTTTGACAACCCGTTTACCAAAATAGCATACGTTCTGCAACGTAAGTTTTATAAACATTTTTACTTGCCGAAAGGCTTTTCAAGCATAGCTCAAGCACGAGCAAAGATTCGAAGAAAGCATAATTGGACACAAGATGGTCACTCATCGGATACTTCATCATATACAATACTAGGATATTCTTGGATATACTTCATATTCAAGTCCCATACTTGAAATCAATCCCGCTAGTTATACACTTGTATATTCTACTAACACTACATATATCCATTTCCACTACTATTATAATAATAGTATGAACCCATAGTCAATCATTTATGAATCAATCGATTCATAGCGCCGTTAATATTCACATCCTTAACCTTATTCCTTATCATGAATCTCAGTTCATCGTACAATCCAATCATCATCGGTAATCCATAATCATGGTTCCACAATTAACTAATAATAGATAGTTATCCTTGTCACTATCGACATCAACAACTTCTACCATGATCAACACCATTAGATCATAACTTGAGGATATCGCACCTCCATAGTCGATACTTAGTCACCCATAATCCAACAATTGACCTTAATCACTCTTAAACATTAATTATTGTCATTAGTAACTACTAACCTTATAATCCATCATCGACAACAAGTCAACAACATTATAACATCATTATCAAGTCCTCGAAAGCATTAATACCATTAGTTCGTAACTTGAGGTAAAGTCATTACCTAACCATAATCCAAAGTCGTTCAACAACTATTTCCTCAAAATTCACCATATACAATCTTTATCTCAATATTTCCATATAACAATTTCCTTAATAAACATCGTAATATCATCACCACTCAAACTTCCTTTAAACCATAGTATATTTACCAAAGAGATATTTTAAATCCTCAAGTAAACATCAACAATCCCCAAATCAAAAGAATCACTTCCAAGTTCTTAAAATAATAACCAAAGAGAGAATTCCAACCTCTCCAAATAAATTCTAAAAGAGTAATTCCAATCTTTCAACATAACCACCAAATAGAGAGTATTGCCCATAACAAAGATCTCACAATAATCACCAAAGATAATCCTTCAAATAATTAGTCCCACCTTGATAATATATTAATTACCATTCCGTCTATTCATCCAGTCATTAAACCTTAATAACTATTATCAGTCCTTAATCACTATAATTAGAGCTTAATCACCTTCTGAACTCCATTGTTAATCCATCATTAATTACTAAGTCCTTAATTAAGCTCTAATTACTATCTATGATCATTACAATCATCAGTAATATCCATCCTAACTTTGTCACCATTTCATAACCCATGTATCAACATGTTATAACATCATCATCAGTCTCATAACCTCTTAGGTTCATTACAACCCCATCATCTAAACATCAACAACTATCAAAGCTTAGTTTGATCTCACGAACATCAAACAACCTCATCTTCTAAACATCAATAATCAATAATCAAGCTTACACCATTTAATCTTACTTTCGCGCCCTTGGACGCCCGGTGGACGCACGTTCGCTACCGCGTCCACGGATTCTGCCTATTCTGGACAGTAATTCAGCTTGCGCAGTCCGAAAGATTGAGCCGGTAAAAATAGTTCCCGAACTCTTTTTCACTTGAAATTTTTATGGTAGAACCCTAACTCATAGTACTTGATGTTCATAAAAAGTTTTGGTCACCTAGGTTCACGAATTAACACAGAAATTCCATTTTTGCCCTTGGCAGTGTGCTGTCCGGAATTTCTCTCTCTCTGGACCAGTTTTGGAGAAAAATTCGAAAACCATACTTATACTACTCCGATCATTATGAAATTTTATATGTAGGTTCTACACTTATAGAACTACATGTATAAAAAAAATTGGATCAAAATACCTTACCGATTTTTCCCAGAAATTCACGGAAGTCACTGCCAGAGACTATCTTAAATTCTTGTCAATATTTTCACAAGTATAAGTCTATATGGGTATAAATATAATAGGTACATGCATATACGGCCATTATCATGTATAAAAACATATTCATAAAACTCCTAATCTCATTATTTACTAGCAATTGTCCACTTTCAAGTAACTAAACCGACTTAAGGGATTTCTTACCTTTCGGGAGTGTACTAATACCGTAGAAGCAACTCTTGGATCTTTCCCCAAATTCACCTTAAAATCCTAGGGTCAAAATCAACACCATAACCACAAATACAAAGAAACTAAGCTTAGATTCATGATCTAGGAAGGAATACAAAGCTTTCTACCGAATAATATTGAAATCTTACCGAACAAATTGGAGAGTTGTGTACAAGCTTGGCTATGGTTTTAATGGAGGAAAATGGTGAAGGAGATGAAGTTGCTCTCTCCCTTTCTCTCTCGTGTGAAATCAGCCAAGGAAGACAAGAATGGAACAAGAGGAATAACATGCTTTGGGACATTATCACTTTTGAGGCAAATGTTCTTATGGGAAGAAGAAATGGAATAAAATAATAAAGTATTTTTAAACTTATCAGTTGGGGTCCAAACAGATAAAGTTTCGGTAGAAAATAATTTAAACAGGAATAATTTTGAAACCGAAAATTTATCCCAGACTGAAACTTGAAATTGGGCTAGGTTCGGTACACCGCGAAATTCTGCGATGCTACGATCAAAATAAATTTTCGCTGCTATGAGCTGATTTAATTGAATAGGAAATTCAAGAATAATAATATGGTGTCTAATAATCCATTTCCTAGGATAGTCGGGTCCGAATACTAATTCCTAAAATTTTACGGTTCGTGACCGGCACGAACGATCGCAACTTAATAACCACTATACTTCCTTATAAAAAAATTCTTTTGAAGCCTCGAGGGACCATTTCATGAATGTCATAGCCTAAGGAAATATTTTTCGAACCTTAGTCTTACGGAAAAGCCGAGGGGTTACAGGTAGTCTGAGGATGATAGGGGACTCCTCCTCGGTGCTGTATACCTTGCCTTTGAAGTAATCTTCGCATAGGTATGTTTAGGAAATGTGTTCCCCTATCGCTAATTATAATCCGCGGTACTCCAAATCTTGTGAATAATCTTTTCAGAAATCTTGTTACACTTTTTGCGTCATTGTTGCGCAGTGCTTCTGCTTCAACCCATTTAGAGACATAATCTACTGCGATAAGAATATATTTGAAACCTTTGGAGTCCGAAAATGGTCCTGCAAAGTCTAGTCCCCATATATCAAAAATTTCGCACGCCAAGATGTAATTTTGCAGCATTTCGTCTTTTCCAGTGATATTACCAGTTCGCTGACATCTATCACAGTTTCTGACAGATATTTGAGCATCCCGAAATATTGAGGGCCAGTAGAATCATGCTTCAAGTGCTCTCCTAGCAGTTCTGTTAGCTGAGTGATGGCCCATTCGATGGCATTCTCCAAGAATCTCATGTCCTTCAGCCTTTGTTACACAACGTCGAATTATTTGATCTACGCACACTTTGAAGAGATACGGCTCGTCCCAGAAGTAGTATCGAGATTCTGCTATTAATTTTCTTTGGGCGTGTATATTTAAAAATTCCGGTAACTCTCCCCCTACAAGATAGTTAGCCAGATCTGCATACCAAGGTGTGAGATAGAGACCCATCAGCTTTTCCTCTGGAAAATATTCATTCACATCCCCAATTATATCCTGTCCTTTCTCATTCTCTAACCTTGACAAATGATCTGCTGCACTGTTTTCAACTCCTTTTCGGTCCACTATAGTCACGTCAAATTCTTGCAATAGCAAAATCCATCTGATCAACCTTGGTTTTGCTTCAGGTTTAGACATAAGAAATCTGATAGCTGCATGATCAGTATGAATGATGACCTTTGACATTAAGAGATATGATCTAAATTTATCTAATGCAAACACGATTGCAAACAATTCTTTCTCGGTCGTGGTATAAGTTTGCTGCGGCTTAGTCAACATTCGACTAGCATAGGCGATAGACTGAAATTTCTTATCATTTTTCTGCCCTAGCACAACTCCAACAGCGAAATTACTCGCGTCACACGTCAACTCAAAGGGTTGATCCCATTTCGGTCCTACAAGGATTTGAGTATGTACCATGGCATCCTTCAAATTATGGAATGCTTTCATTGCGTCCTCGTTTAATTCAAACACTGCGTCCTTTTCCAACAGTTTGGTCAACGGTCTTGCGATTTTTGAGAAGTCTTCAATAAATCTTCTATAAAATCCCACATGTCCTAAGAAACTTCTCAGGGATGTCACATTGTGCGGTGGTGGTAAGGTTTCAATAATTGTTGTCTTAGCTCTGTCAACCTCAATTCCTTTTTTTGAAATGTTATATCCAAGCACAATTCCTTCTGTGACCATATAATAGCATTTTTCCCATGATAATGCTAGATTCATTTGCTGGCATCGTTCCAAAACCTTTTCCAAATTTCCAAGGCATTCTTCAAAAGTTTCCCCGAAAATTGTGAAATCGTCCATGAAAACTTCCATGAAATCGCCAATGAAATCTTCGAAAATAGCCAACATGCAACGCATGAAGGTGGCAGGGGCGTTACAGAGACCAAATGGCATTCTCCTGTAAGCAAATATACCGAATGGACAAGTGAATGTTGTTTTCTCTTGATCCTCCAAGGCTACTGGAATTTGAAAGTATCCGCTCATTCCGTCCAAGAAACAGTAATAGCCGTACCCGCTTACTCTTTCAATCATCTGATCTATAAAGGGCAATGGAAAGTGGTCTTTACGGGTGGCTTCGTTGAGCTTTCTATAGTCAATACAGACTCTCCATCCAGTTATCTTCCTCGTAGGAATCAGCTCCTTGTTATCATTCTCGGGGACTGTAATTCCTCCTTTCTTTGGTACTACGTGAGTTGGACTGACCCATGTGTTGTCCGAAATAGGGTAGATCGGGTGACAAACGGAGCGAAACTGAGTGGATTCTAGACTTTGGTAGTACATTTCACATGTGTCCTCACAAAGACTGGTTCGTCTCTCTAGAACTGGTTGATGGTGGAATTGTCTTGATGGGTAATGATACCTAATGCAAGGTTAGTGGAATTGGAAGTGTGCAGATTAAAACTCATGATAACGTTATCAGGACTCTTACCAATGTTCGGTATATTCCTGATTTTGAAACGCAATATGATATCCTTGGGCACCTTGGAATCTCTAGGGTCCAAG
The DNA here is from genome assembly GCF_003576645.1 of Ipomoea triloba. NCBI lineage: Eukaryota > Viridiplantae > Streptophyta > Magnoliopsida > Solanales > Convolvulaceae > Ipomoea > Ipomoea triloba. The sequence goes on from NC_044917.1 coordinate 18,414,929, forward strand.
TACATAGCTGAAGGTGGAGTTCTGAAGGTTATAAGAGGCTCTCTTGTTCTCATGAAAGCTTCTCGTTCTGGAAGCTTGTATGTGTTGCACGACAGTACTGTGACAGGTTTAGTTGCGGTATCCTCATCGATGTCTGAAGCTAATCTCACTCAATTATGGCATATGCGTCTGGACATATGAGTGAGAAAGGCATGCATATCCTGAGCAAGAAAGGCCTCATCGGTGAATCAGGTACGGGTAAATTACAATTTTGTGAGCATTGTGTTTTTGGGAAACAAAAGAGGGTTAGTTTCTATACTGCTACACACCGTACCAAAGATGTATTGGAATATATACATTCTGATTTATGGGGACCAACTAAATTCCAGTCTATGGGAAGCTATAGATATGCTATGTCTATTATTGATGACTTTTCTCGCAAAGTCTTGGACTATTTCCGGAAACATAAAAATCAGGCATTTTCCATTTTAAAAAAGTGGAAAATATTTGTTAAGACTCAAACAGGGAAAAAGGTCAAGAAGCTAAGGACAAACAATGGCTTGGAGTTCTGTGAGTCAGATTTCACTGAGTTTTGTGTAGCACAAGGAATTGCCAGGCACAAGACCTTGCCTAGAAAACCTCAGCAGAATGGTGTTGTCGAACGTATGAACAGGACTCTGTTAGAGAGAGCTTGTTGCATGCTCTCTAATGCTGGGTTATGGAAACGACGTGATTTTTGGGCAGAGGCCATTTCTACTGTATCCTATTTGGTAAATAGGTCTCCACATTCATCCATCGATTTCAAAATTCCAGAGGAAGTTTGGTCAGGTAATCCTATTGACTACTCTATGTTAAGAGTTTTTGGATGTTGATAAGCTCCCAAGATGACTACATATTTAAATATAAATAGAGATTGTTTTATAGCATTTCAGTATCCTTATGTGACTAATTTATGATATTATGTGCTTTAATTAGATAACCACGACCAAAGCTATCTTTGGTGTGTTTTTAAGGTGTTTTATAGGTCTCAGGAGCCATTAGGTACGAGAGATGGGCAAAACGAGCAAACCGAGCAGAATAGAAGTCCCGGGGAACCTAGGATGCTTCATCTACGCGTGAAGGCCATGTGGACGAATTCCAGTATCCATCCACGCGTGGATGAGCTCGTGGATGAGACAATGCGGGATAAATTATTTTAGGACAATTTTTGGGAGACTATTTAAGGAGACTTGATAGGAATTTTCAGGGAGTTCTAATTTTTTTTAGCTTTCCCATTCTAGATTAGTTTTACATTTCCTTTGTGAATGAAGAACTGATGCTTGGATTGAAGATTACATTTACATTTTACTAGGTGATTTCTATTTGAATCTTATTTTTATTCACATTCCTTGTTCTTAGATTGAATTGGTTTATGATCTTAAATCTATGATTATATTTAGCTAGTTCTATCTAGGGATTGAGTTGTGTGAATCTATGCTTGCTTAGTGTGAGATCCTATTTCTTATTGTGGATTTGATTTATTTGATGTTGGGAGATCTATTCTTGTCTATTGATTGTTGGTTTGATTAAATCTTGTGTAGATTTGGCCAATCTATTGAGAGGTTGAGACCTTAACTCTATCATGGTATTGATTTGAGTTAAGTTGTAACTTTTTGCAATCTTAGATCCTATGGAATTCCATGATAGAGAATAGTAGGAAAGTGTGTAGCCTAGGTATTTGATAAAATGTCTCTTAGGGCTTTTGGTTGCGAAAAGGTATTCCTAAGCCTAAGAAGCCCTAGTACACAATGGTGGAAGAGGACTAAGAGAACACACTCTTGAATAGCCAACACAATTGAATCATTAGACCACTACAAAGACACACAAGGAGGCAACATAGATAAGCTTTTAATAATGTTTCTCCTCTTACCAGCAATTAGACCACTCCTCTTTTCTCCTCTTACCAGCAATTATTCTAACAATCAATAAGCTTTTAATACTGTTTCTGAGGAAGAATGAACTCTGGGTTCTTCGACTTTGCAACCAACATCCCAAAGTTGGAACACTTTGAAGGCATGGGCTTTCGTAGATGGCAAAAGAAGATGAAGTTCCTCCTTGCGGCCCTAAATGTGGCATATGTGAAGATGAAGTTCCTCTTTGCGGCCCTAAATGTGGCATATGTGCTGAGCACCTCGAAGCCGGTAGAGCAAGAGAATAAGACACTCAAAGCCACCCGTCGCCGGCTCAAATGGGAAAATGATGACCTCGCATGCCGTGGCCATATTTTGAATGGTATATCTGACACTCTCTTTGATATTTATCAGTATGAGGAGTCCTCTAAGGACCTGTGGGAAAAGCTTGAGGCAAAATATATATCTGAGGATGCCTCTAGCAAGAAATTCCTGGTAAGTGAATTTAATGAATTCAAAATGGTGGATAGTCGACCTGTCATGGAACAATTCCATGAGATCATCAGATTGCTTGGGTTGATAAGGAAACATGGCATGAATATGGATGACTCCATTTCCATTGCTGGTATCGTAGACAAGCTGCCACCTTCTTGGAAAAAGGTACATCGTACCTTGATGCAAAAGAAGGAAGAACTTACCATGGAACAACTGGGCTCCCACCTTTATGTTGAGGAAGGGATCAGACTGAAGGAAAGTAAGAATAAAGGCATTGCAAAGGCCACTGGGAACCGAAAAGGGAAAGGGAAACCGAGAAAGGCTACCAAATCTTCTAAGTTTAAGAAGAATGGAAACGAAAAAGGGAAGGCATCTGTTACATGCTAGGTGTGCAATGGTCCACATTTTAAAAAGGACTGAGAAGTTTGGAAGAAAGAAAGGCACAAATGGAAGGTAAATCTTCTGGTGATCATGGCCAAGGAAGTGGCGAATGGAAACTAAGGTAAAATTATTAATCTTGTTTTTTATAGTATTTAAAATTTCGTTGCTATGATATATGAAATTTGTGTCATGCTGACTGATGACTCGTGGTGGGTTGACACTGGGCAACCAGACATGTCTACAAAGATATAAATCTTTATAAGATTTATAAAAGTCTGGAAAATGGTCCAAGCCTGTACATGGGAAATGGTTCCATGGTGAAAGTCAAAGGGGTTGGACAAGTTGAGTTGTTGCTTACTTCTGGAAAGAAACTAACCCTCACAGATGTGTATCATGCCCCAGATGTTAGAAAAAATTTAGTTTATGGCATTGTGTTAGACAAGTGTGGTTTTAAACTTGTGTTTGAAGCAGATCGTTTTATTTTATCCAAGGCTGGTACGTTTGTAGGCCAAGGATTTCTATGCTGTAATATGTTCAAGTTAAATATCAATAAAGTTTATGGTTGTGTTTACACAGTATGTATATCATCTTTATGGCATTTTCGCTTATTTCACGTAAATTATGTGCGTTTACTTGACATGGCTAAAGATGGATTAATTCCATCATTTGAATTAAACAAGGAACTGTAACACCCCAATTTTCAACTCTTACATTTATTACAAAATCCGTAATAAAACGCTGCGGAAGCTTACATCATATCAACAGAAAACCGAGTGCTACCGCCACACCTAGAGTGAATTCTATCACCTCTTTGACAAACTCCACTCTAAGTGCACAGGCTAAACTTACAACATTAATAACAATCCCTGTCTACATCAAAGAGTAGACCTCAATCTGTACTTCCCTTCTATTCCGAGCTCATCGGCTACAGGGGCCCACACTAATCTGCAACTGATAAGAAACACATTGAAGTGCAGTTAGCGCGACGGCTAAGTAAGGAAATCCGATGTCACTCAAAAGTAGACAAAGGTTTGAAAACATTTACTGAAACAACATCCACTCGTCTCGTAAGACAAAATCATTTGAGAATACAAATAGATATTGAAAATCATAAGTTTTTCTGCTGTAAAACTTCTAATCTTTCCCACTCATCATTTCTCCTTTCAGTCCCTCATCACAGGGAAATTTCCTTACTAATCATCTCAAGAAAACGAATTCGCTAGCATACTTCAGTGCTAGCCCTTAACACCTTTCTCTTCTCTCGTAGTTACAGCGTAACTACCCTTCATTATAAAAAATATATCCTTAGTTTCCTTAACTTGAGAGCTTGAGGCCTTAGGAGCAACCAATCTTGTCCCCTCCTTTCCACTTGGGTCTCGACTCGGGGTCAATGTCTGGCATCCCCCTGTATCTTATCGATTCCCCTAGATCTATACCGGATCGTTACAATGAATCCTAGTTGGCCTAACTAGGCTCGTTGAAACGAATCTTGCCCGATATTTCATGAGTAACCATACTTAAGTGTGCACACCCCCGCAAACCGCAGCTTACGAGTGATACAGTACCCGGCGAATAGACTTCGCCCTCAGTATGAATTGCATGTCATACGGCATAAACAAAACCACTGGGCTATGGAACTTTAAGCCCTCCCATGAGGTTTGTCAAGGAGACATAAACAAAACCACTGGGCCATGGCACTTTAAGCCCTCCCATGAGGTTTGTCAAGGGACATAAACAAAACCACTGGGCCATGGCACTTTAAGCCCTCCCATGAGGTTTGTCAAGGAGACATAAACAAAACCACTGGGCCATGGCACTTTAAGCCCTCCCATGAGGTTTGTCAAGGAGACATAAACAAAACCACTGGGCCATGGCACTTTAAGCCCTCCCATGAGGTTTGTCAAATAAACAACCATCACGCCATGGCATTTAAGCCCTCCTGTAGGACAATCATATCAACAACCCCGGGCCATGGCAATTAAGCCCTCCCGTAGGTCAATCATATCAACAACCCCGGGCCATGGCAATTAAGCCCTCCCGTAGGTCAATCATATCAACAACCCCGGGCCATGGCAATTAAACCCTCCCGTAGGTCAATCAAGGTCTTCCTCAATTCACTTTAGAAACTAAGGGTTTGAAAACGTGATCCTTCCTTCAGTTCTCTTACAACAATCATTTCTTTGGACATAATTCACAAATGAGTCCAATATTGGAAATCGGCTACCTCTTTAGCCCCTGAAGGATTTTCAAAAGACTTTCTCTGCCCGCAGGCTTTTCAAACATCATTTTCTCAACAATAAGGTTTTGACAACCTTTATATCAAAATAGCATACGTTTTTCAACGTAAGTTTTATAAACATTTTTACTTGCCGAAAGGCTTTTCAAACATGGCTCAAGCACGAGCAAAGATTGGAAGAAAGTATAACTGGACACAAGCTGGTCACTCATCGGATACTTCATCATATACAATACTAGGATATTCTTGGATATACTTCATATTCAAGTCCCATACTTGAATTCAATCCAGCTAGTTATACACTTGTATATTCTACTAACACTACATATATCCATTTCCAATACTATTATTATAATAGTATGAACCCATAGTCAATCATTTATGAATCAATCGATTCATAGCACCATTAATATTAACATCCTTAACCTTATTCCTTATCATGAATCTCAATTCATCTTACAATCCAATCATCGTCGGTGATCCATAATCATGGTTCCACCATTAACTAATAATAGATAGCTGTCCTTGTCATTATTTCCATTGACAACTTCCACCATGATCAACACCATTAGATCGTAACTTGAGGTAAAGTCATTACCTAACCATAATCCAAAGTCGTTTAACAACTATTTCCTCAAAATTCACCATATTCAATCTTTATCTCAATATTTCCATATAACAATTTCCTTAATAAATATCGTAATATCATCACCACTCAAAATTCCTTTAAACCATAATATCTTTACCAAAGAGATATTTTAAATCCTCAAGTAAACACCAACAATCCCCAAATCAAAAGAATCACTTCCAAGTTCTTAAAATAATAACCAAAGAGAGAATTCCAACCTCTCCAAATAAATTCGAAAGGAGTAGTTCCAATCTTTCAACATAACCACCAAATAGAGAGTATTGCCCATAACAAAGATCTCACAATAATCACCAAAGATAATCCTTCAAATAATTAGTCCCACCTTGATAATATATTAATTACCATTCCGTCTATTCATCCAGTCATTAAACCTTAATAACTGTTATCAGTCCTTAATCACTATAATTAGAGCTTAATTACCTCTTGAACTCCATTGTTAATCCATCATTAATTACTAAGTCCTTAATTAAGCTCTAATTACTATCTATAATCATTACAATCATCAGTAATAACCATCCTAACTTTATCACCATTTCATAACCCATGTATCAACATGTTATAACATCATCATCATTCTCATAACCTCTTAGGTTCATTACAACCCCATCATCTAAACATCAATAATAATAATCAAAGCTTATACAATTTGATCTTACTCTCGAACCTACTGGACTCCACTGGACGCGCCACGTCCAACACGTTCCGCCTATTCTGGACAGTAATTGAGCTTGGCGCAGTCCGAAAGATTGAGCCGGTAAAAATAGTTCCCGAACTCCTTTTCACTTGAAATTTTTATGGTAGAACCCCAACTCATAGTACTTGATGTCCATAAAAAGTTTTGGTCATTTTGGTTCGCGAATAAACACAGAAAATTCCATCTTTGCCCTTGGCAGTGTGCTGTCCGGAATTTTTCTCTCTCTGGACCAGTTTTGGAGAAAAATTCGAAAACCATACTTATACTACTCCGATCATTATGAAATTTTATATGCGGGTTCTACACTTATAGAACTACATGTCGAAAAAAAATAGGATCAAAATACCTTACCTATTTTTCCCAATAAATCTCGGAAGTTACTGCCAGAATCTACCCTGATTTCCTTTCACTATTCTCACAAGTATAAGCTCATATGAACATAAATATAACATATACATGCATATCCAAGCTATGAACATGTATAAAAAAAATATTTCCAAAGCTCAAAAACACCATATTTCAACCAAAAATCAATTATCCAAATTCAAGTGACTAATTCCAACTTAAGGGAATTCCTTACCTCAACCGGGTTACTAGTTCTCGTAGAAGGCTTTTGGAGTTGATTTCCCCAATTTCACCTTAAAACCCTATGATTCCACCAACAACATAACACAACATACAAGAAATCTTAACTTAGATTCATGCTCTAGGAAGGATTATAAAGCTTTTTACCGAATAAAATTGGAATCTTACCGAATATAGTTGAGAGATGTGAAGGAAATTAGCTACGGAAGCAAGGTATTCATGGAAGAAGACAATGAAGATCACACCCTCTCTCCCTCTCTCTTCATTTCGGCAATAGGAAGAAGAAAAGGGGAAAAAAATGCTTTTATAATCACATTTAGCTTATGTGATAAGGTAAGGGAAAAAAAATAATAAAATAATAAAATATCTCAACTTGGACTGATCGGGATTGAAACAGATGAATTTTCGGTAGAAAATAATCCAGATAGAATAAATTCCGAAACTAAAAATTTATTCCAGACTAACCCTCAAAATTGGGCTAGGTTCGGTACACCGCGAAATTTAGCGATGTACGATCAAAATAAATTTTCGCTGCTATGAGCTGATTTAATTAAATAGGAAATTCAAGAATAATAGTATGGTGTCTAAAAATCCATTTCCTAGGACAACCGGGTCCGAATACTAGTTCCTAAAATTTTACGGTTCGTGACCGGTACGTACGATCGCAGCTTATTACTAACTGTCCTTACTTATAATAATTCTTTTGAGAAATCGGGAGATCATAACTTATGAATGTCAACGCCTTAGGATAAAATAATAATGTTAGGAAAATACGGGGTATTACAGGAACCATGCAGTGCATGCATGTTGAATAAAATAACTAGGAATCCTTTTCCTAGTATAAAAAGAAATTCAAATTTACTTGAATTGGTGCACAGTTACTTGTGTGATTTTCATAGCACCCCATAACTGGAAAATAAGAAATATGTTGTTACCTTCATTGATGACTATTTGAGATTTTGCTATGTGTATATGCTGAATTCTAAGGATGAGGCCTTAGAAAAATTTAAAATATTTAAATTGGAGTTGGAATTGCAAATTAATCGGTTAGTAAAAATTTTACGTACTGACAGGGTTTGTGAGTATTATGACCCGCCATTTTTCTAATCTGTGGGTATCATTCATGAGACCACAACACCCTATACACCATAGCAAAATGGTGTAGTAGAAAGGAAAAATAGAGTGCTCAAGGAAATGGTAAACTGCATGTTATCAGTTTTCGGTCTGAGTGAAGGTTTCTGGGGAGAAGCCATGTTGACTGCATGCTATGTACTCAATAGAGTTCCAAATAAAAGAAATAGGGTAACACCCTATGAGCTTTGGAACAACAGAAAACCCAACTTGAATTACTTAAAAATCTGGGGGTTTAGGGCCATGTTACGGTTGTCGGATTCTAAACGAAATGCCCTGGGGAAAAGGGCATTGATTCTATTTTTATAGGATATGTTCTACACAGTAAAGCGTACCGGTTCTATGTTACAGAACCAAATGACTTTATTTCGGTCCATGCTGTAATAGAGTCCCGGGATTATATTTGATGAAAATCGATTCTCATCAATAAATAGAACCAAGGATTTAATTCCTAGTTCTAGTGGGTTTACAGTTGATGATCAAATGTATGATCATACAGTGTCAAAGGAACCAATACTTAAATAAAGTAAAAGAGCAATAAATGAAAAAAACATTTGGTTCATATTTCCAAATGTATTTAATTGAAGGATCAAGGGAGTCTACACAGACTAAAAATCTATATTAGTTTAATATAGAAGATGATCCTAAGACTTATGAGGAAGTTATAAATTCTCATGATGTTGCTTTCTGGAAAGAAGCAATTAATGATGAGATGGATTCCATCATGGGAAACAATACATGCATTTTGACTAATCCACCAAATGGTTGTAAACCAATAGGTTGCAAATGGATTTTGAAAACGAAAATAAAAGTTGATGGTTCAATCAACAAATATAAAGCCAGGCTTGTCGCACAGGGCTTTAAACAAAAAGAAGGAGTTGACTTCTTTGACACTTATGCTCCAGTAGCAGGGATTGCTACTATTAGATTGTTAATTGCCATTTCGGCTATACACAATCTAATAATTCATCAAATGAATGTTAAGACTGCATTCTTAAATGGTGAATTAGAGGAGGAAGTTTACATGAAGCAACCTGAAGGTTTCGTGGTTGCAGGACAAGAACATAAGGTTTGTAAGTTGATAAAGTCTCTTTATGGCTTGAAACAAGCACCCAAACAATGGCATGATCAGTTTGATCAAGTTGTGCTAGCGATTGGGTACAAGATAAATCAGTCTGACAAATGCATCTACAACAAATTTAATAATCAAAGGCAAGGAGTTATCATTTTCTTGTATGTAGATGACATGTTAATTTTTGGAAATAAATTGGAAAAAATTAAAGAAACTATAGAGTTTCTCAGTTCTAGTTTCTCCATGAAAGATTTAGGAGAAGCGGAAGTAATTCTTGGAATAAGATTTACTAAGGTACAGGATGGTGTTAGATTGACACAATATAATCTCATTACATTGAGAAAGTGTTAAAAAGATTTAATCACTCAACTGGTTCTCCAATTTCTACACCTATGGATCCTTCATTGAAGTTAATTCCAAATGAAGGTGATCTGGTGTCTCAGTTGGAATATTCTAAAGTGATAGAATGCCTAATGTATGCTATGACAAGTACTTTGCCCGATATTGCATTTGTAGTAGGGAAGATGAGTAGATACACTAGTAATCCTAGTGTAGTACATTTGATGGCATTAAAAAGGATACTAAAATATTTGAATAAAACTATTAATTATGGTTTGATATATTCAAAAGATATTTCCATCCTAGAAAGATATTCTGATGCTAGTTAGATATCAAATCAGTAAGATTATTCCTCAACTAGTGGATGGGTTTTTCTGCTTGGAGGAGGCGTTATTTCCTGGGCTTCTAAAAAGCAAAGTTGTATTTCTGATTCAACTATGGCATCTTAATTTATTGCATTAGCTTCTGCATGCAAAGAAGTTCAGTGGCTAAGGAATTTAATTATGGAAATTCCAGTTTGGCCAAAGCCGATGTCACCAATTTTGGTACATTGTGACAGCGCTACTACACTGGCCAAAGCATATAACAACGTTTATAATGGCAAGTCAAGACACATAGGCATGCGACATAGCTATGTGCAGGAGCTCCTAAATAATGGTTTTGTAACACTAGACTTTGTACAGTCCTGGTTCAATTTAGCGGATGCATTTACTAAAGTCTTGGCAAGGGACATGGTGTTAAAAACATCAGAAGGGATAGATTTAAAACCCGCATCTAGTCGAGAGGTGAAGGAAAGCTCAACTCACACCTAAGTTAGCTATTACGTTAGGTCTTGAGTTCAATATTGATGAGTCACTTCATTAATTGGCTGCAAGTACTAAATAAAAGATATCCCTAAAGTCAGTACTTGGTTTGCATTGTTGTAGGGATGAGATTTACTCTTAACTAATCTTTTGAGAAAATGCTTGGTGTAGGGTATGAATTAAAAGATTAGCCTATGTGAACAGGAGGTGTGGCCGCTTCAAAGAGCTTTGGCTTTTGGCTTGGATATGTTCATGAAAGGATATGACACATGGCCTTTAATAGTGTAAGTTTATTGAGTTGTTGTGACTGTAAAACTTGTGTGTATTTTACCTGCATTTTTTCAAAGTGACTGCATGATTCAAGGTTTGTCCATCACTGCAATCCGAATTGATGTATCGAGTATTATACTAAAGGTGTGTTTGGAAAGCAGGAAAATGACTTCTGGAAAATGTTTTCTGGAAAATGAGTCATTTTCCGGAAAATTAATTCATTTTCCGTGTTTGGATGTATTCTGGAAAACTGTCTTTGGGTGTTTGGTTCGTTTTCTGGAAAATGGGTAGAATTGTATAATTATATATATTTTTATTCTATTTAAAATATTAAAATTATTATAATAAAATAAAAATAATATTTTAAATCACAAAATTTATCTTTCAAACAAAAAAGTAACAAAATTAAAAAAAATAAATAAACCCCCCCCCCCCTATGTTTCCGGCGCCGGAAACCAGAGCATGGCTATGGTTTCCGGCGGAAACCATAGCCTGTCGACTAGGCATTGTATGATTTTCCGCCATTTTGGCCTCATTTTCCCAGTCAACGGAAGGTTTTCCAAGGGTTGCCAAACATGGGAAACCCGGAAAATGATTTCCAGAAATCATTTTCCGGGTTTCCAAACACACCCTAAGTGAAAGTTCAATCTTTAAGGCACTTTCATCTATGCATAAGTTTTGGATCTTTCTTGATACGGTGTTAATTTTTACTATATAAATGAAGGAAGAAAGTTGGACATTTATGTAGTAATGGAAATTAAGTTTCAGATGAACTACCATGCAAATGTTAAATACTATTTGTAACACCCCAATTTTTAAACCTTAACTTTATTACAAAATCCCAATAATATATTGCGGAAGCTTACACATCTAACCAGCAAAAATTGGGTGTTACCGCCACACCTAGAGTGAATTCTATCACCTCTTTGACAAACTCCACTCTAAGTGCACAGGCTAAACTTACAACATCAAAATACATCCAAAGTCCAACTTGATACAAGGAAGTAATTATACAACCAAATTTCCTCCAAATAATAAAATCCTCCAAATGCCTACTCCTCAAATGGACTAATCTCAACCTCACTTCCATCCTATTCATGTTCACCTGCAAAAAATTATTTTAACACAAAAACGAAGGGGTGTATATCCCAAAATTAGCATAAGCTAAGTAAGTTCCATTTCACCCCGAAAAATATAGGCTTGGGTTTTTATCATTTATCTCATAATATACTTTTCCAAAATAATGTGGAGATATACTTTTCCCAAAATAACATATTTGTCAAGGAGGATTAAATACCAAGTTGGGGATACAACCCACACCAATACTCAATCAATAGGACCGCAGCCCTAGGTTCTCATATCAATAGCAAATAGAACCGCAGCCCTAAGTGCTCATAATAATCTGGACCGCAGCCCATTTCCAGCTCAGACCGGCAGCAAGTATTCTTATCCTCCAAGACTAAATATGTACATATAATTTTCAAAATATATCATTTCTTCATAATAAATATTTTCTTCAAAAATATATAATTTCTCAAGACATATTTTTCTCCACAATAATTCATTCCATAAGAATATATCATTCTTAGTACATATATGTATATAACACCAAAATTCCAAGTCAAGCATTTACTCAACACGTTGACCCGTAAAAATCAATTCTCGATAATTCGAGAATCATACACATATTATGCAATGCACTTGTGATCACATGGACATCATAATGCACATAATTTTGCAAAACACATAATTTTGATATCATATCATATCATATATCAATATACATATATATGGGGTAAATAATAATTTTAGTGAACATGAAATCTTACCCTTGAAGACCAAAACTCTCATCAACACTTAATGAGATTCTAGCCACTTGATAAGAAACTTGAGAGGCTAGATTTTCCTTCAAACCCTTTAAACATCAATGTAAGATTTTCCCTAATAATATATATATTATATATTATATATTAGGGCCTTAATTAAGTGGTGCAAGTTAACTAGGTTTATTAAGTGGTTTGGTTGGACTAAACAACTAGTAGTTGTATTCAACCAGACTCTGTGCCTATATAAATCTGTATTGATGGGATACAGGATAAGCATTATATAGCACATACAGTTTACGGTACTCATACTGCTCAGTAGACACCAGTACACCATCTAGGGTTCTGAGTCAAGTATGAGACAAATATGGCTGACGGTTTACCGTTCAAGAGACATTACATCAACTGTGGCTGGAGATCAATACGGCTTTCGCTTCCGCTACTACGAATCAGGTTTCTCGTATAATATTCTGTTTAGTTAGATTATTTATATCTAACATTTGGTATCAGAGCCTTTATAATCTCAGCCCCGGTTGATTGTTTTGCCTAAAACAATATTAAGTTTAATATACATTAAGTTTAGTATATGCTTTGGTTTTCAATTACATTCATCCTAATTCATCAAAATATGCATATAAAATATATCATTTGATGTAATTGAGTGAAATATTATGTATATTTTGAATGAATTATTTGTAATTGATTTAAGATGGCTAGAATTATTTTTTTTTTTTTTGATCTTGAATTACTAATTCAATTTCAGCATTAAAAAAAAATTAATTCCAGCATTAAGAAAAGAAAAGGAAAATTTCAGCATTGAGATTTTAATTCTTGAAATTATTGCCGTTTTTTTCCTTTGTTCGCCGACTATGGCGTTTGTGTCGACGAGGGCCAGTAGCGACGATCGATCGACGCATATCTCACTGGATTAAGTTCGCCGGTGCCTTTTTTTGATAACGTCGACGCATCGGCAAGCTCTGTTGATGGCAGTAGACAGCGTTGGCAGCGGTGGCGTCGGGGTGGACTTCCGGTTCACCGATGTTGTCTTCTCCTTAGGCGGCACTGGCGTGGCGCTGAACTGGTTCACGTCTGCTTCTCCTTAGGTGGGCCGTCGCTGCTTCTTTTTCCTCCTCTCCATAAGGTCGTCGGCGTGGCGCTGGTGTTCACTTGGAACTGCAGACGACGGGCGACGGGTGGCGTCCGGCTGCTGCTTCTTCTTTGCTCCCGTCGTCGCCGCCGCATGAGGTAAGGGTTCCAGCTCTGGTCGATTGAACGTAAAGATGAAGATGATGATGGAATAAAGGTTTGGGCCGGGTCAGGCCCATTTGGGTCAGACCTGGTCCAACAAAATCTTGGGCCTGTTATGGTATTTTGGGCTCAATTCAGTTTTTTTTCCTCCATCATATTTGGACTTCTTCTAGTTTAATTGTTCAAGTTCATACCTCATTAATTTATCGTTAAATTATCATTCAACTTTAGGCAAATATTAAGTATTTAATTTGCTATTTGAATTTTAAGTTAATATAGAGGTATATTAAAATTGCCTAAAGTATTGCAATTTATTTAAGGATATATGGGTTAATAATACATTAATATGCAAATTCAAGCATGCTATGTATATTTGTCAAATATTTTATTATTATTTTAATTATACATTGATTAAAGCATGCATTAATGTTGAATTTAGCATATTATTAACTCATATTATATATCATTCAATTTTGGATCCTTAGGTCAATTTAAGTCATTATGGCCTATTAAGACAGCTTGTTTTGGTTTTCCATTAAATCTTGGGCATATTTTAGTCCTATATTTGATTTGGGGCTTTAAAATCTATATTTGGAACAAGCTAATTTGGACCTATCTTGGGTCATTAAAGTATGGATCTTACCATTATTGATTGATATTTTCGTAATAACTGTAGCTCATTTTGAATTTATAACATGGTTTTAATTATTACTATCTACCATATTTTGTTAATGGAATTCAGTGATGGTAATAATATTAAGTTTGGATCTATTTCAGTATTAGACCATTTTCCATCCATGTTATAGCTCATTTGGGTCATTAAGAATTATAGGCCTTATTTGAGCATATAGGTGCTATAATTATTGTTTTGGCCTGGTCTTAAGCCATTAAATATTTATTTAAGAATTTAATTATTATTTTGGCCATTAAGAATTATAACTATTGTTTAAGTTGGTTATGTTTTTCAATTTATCAATGGTTTTCAGGGCCTTAATAATATTAATTCTTTAATTTTAAAGTAATATAGTCATGTTAATTATTATGCGGTAAATTGAGATTAGTGTATGGCATCCCTTAATTGCAGTTTTGCCTTTATTTTAATTATTATTAATTGGCATTATTAGTTACTGTTATCAAGTTTAGAGACTAATCTCATTTATTACTTTTCATAATAATTATTGTTTCATGGTAATCTGCCATATTTGGTACATTGGTAAGATTACCCATGTCAATTCATTTTATTACATGACTATTAATGTTGGTAATTAAGTCCTATCAACAAATCTTTTATATACCATTGGACGCTGCATTGAGGTTACTGACACCAACAATGAATATGGGGAGAATTATGAAGTTTTTTTCTCTTGTGGATCGTCATCGTTGCTAGCGCAATGGGAAGATGCGGTTTGCATCATTAAGGTATGTCATTAATTATCTTTTATTATTATTGGAATTAATGCTACAACTATAGTTAACCGCTAATTTGGACTAGTCACATAATTTCTCTTTAGAAATATGGAAACATTAAGAAGGTGTATTACCATAATTTGGTTGTCATTGTTAAATGTTAATGGTGATTATAATGTTACCTATTGCCATTCAATATTTTAATTAATGATACCATTAATATTAATATGGTATTCAGTTATGACTCCTGAGTTGTTTCCAATCAAGTTCATGTGACAATGTTCTAGTTAAGAAAATATTATGTTTATTATCATTTTCTTGACATTAATATTTTTCGGACTTCAAATTTTATTAAGTTTTCAAAATTGTATCCGAAAATGCTTCTACAATTAGTGGTTTTAGCTATTGTTTTTTTTCCATATTTAGTCTCCATCTAATAATATCATTATGGCTATTTTATTGCTTTTTTGGATTATTTGCAAATTTTGCCATTAATGATAATAATATTATTAATTCGGTTATGGAGAGTGATTTTGAATCAATTCAGTAATTTTGGAAAAAACATATTTGCTAGGCAATTGACTATTGCCATTTATGCCATAATTCATTTAGTTTTCGAATTATGATTTTAGTTCTTTTTGCCCATATTTGGTTAGTATGAATAATGAATATTTGGTATAAATTCATATCCTCTAGTTGGTTCATACTTTTCAAATAGTTTTATGCATTCAATCACATTAAGTGCATAATATTAAGTTTGATTATGCAATTTGGGTTTGTGAGATTTTGTTTTACAAATGACAATATATACATTTTTAGATATTGTTAAATTTGTAAATTCGGTCTATTTCTCATAAATTTAGTGTGATGCATTAAAACATTTTGTCATGGGCTTAAAGTTTAAAAATTTCAAAGTATACATTCATTAATTTTTGGTCCCTTTGGATTGGACTCATTAGAGTTTGAATATTAAGTTTATACTTTGGATTGAGCCCTTAGGACCCAATTGCGGACATAATCTCTCTGCCAATGATGCCAGACTCCCTGGGACCCGACGCCTATAAGAGGTGGATGCGTCTTTTCAAGATCCATCAGAAGCATGAGGAGAAGAAGGAAGCTCATATTAAAATTGCTTTAAGTTACGCAATTTGTTTAGGATATATGAGTTTAATGCTTAATTTTATGCATATTAATTTGTCCACTGCATAATATTCTGGTTTTAAATTATGCAATTTTATTATTATGCCTTCAGTAATGCATAAATTTATGTTGGAATTACATTAGTTCCTTATTAAGTTGGACTTATGCATAAATTTTAGTTGCAGTAGTGCCTGAATTTAAGCACATTTAGTCTGCTAATTTAGTTCACTATTTTAAAGCTTTATTCATATGTGAACTATTCAATTTCGGATTATACCCTACAGTTTTGTTTATACCCCAAATAGTTATACATTTTGTGTATATGAATCAGGGAGTCATACTAGTTTTATGGCCATGACTTAAGAACATCTTGGCCACTAGTCTCCTTAAATTGATATTATCTAAAGAGTTGGTCTTTAGTGAGGTTTTGTTTTACAAACTTTTCTGGGGTATATACATTTGGAATCTCCCATCATGATTTGGTATAATCTGTCAAATTTTTGTAAGTATTCCTTGCCAATGTGATTTGATTTCGGTCCATTAAAGAATAGCTATAGCATCTTTAATTTACTGAAGTCTTAAAGTTTCAATCTTGGTTACTTAAAGAATAACTACAACTTATTCAATTTCCAAAGATTATTATGTTATGATATTATAATTTTTAATTTGGTTGGGGAGTAGCCACAACATCCTTAATCAGATTAAATTATATATATCTTTATCTTGATCACATAAAGATTACGCAAGGGATTTATGTCTAGTGATCTTATAATTTTAATTTTGTTGGGGAGTAGCCACAACATCCTTAATCAGTTAAAATTATATATTAAGCAGTTTATCCTGATCACATAAAGTTTTAGACATATAAGTTGTGATTAATTGTATCTAATATGATGGAATTTAGCCCACAGGCAATTTCGTTATATTTGTATAATTATTAATTTGGATGAAATACTATACTACGACCATAATTTAGCCCACAGGCAATTATGTATCAGAATGTAGTTAGTAGTTTTATCAGTGATGATAGAAATAAATCTATTTATTTACTTTATAATTATTTGTAAATAATTTTCAATTCTATCATGAAGTTTTTTTATGATGTAAACTTTGAACCATATTTCTTGAATTGCCCATTAGGGTTAAGGAAAAGGAACTTGATTTCTTTTTAAGTTCTTTATCATAATGTTGTAATGAATCTTATTGAATTAAAACTTTAGCCCACAAGCAAGTTTTATGTCACTTGATTCTTCAACTCATTTGATAAATTGTTTCATCATAAATACAAATTTTCAGCCGGATCTAGTTGAGTAAGACTTTAGCCCACAGGCAAGTTTTGTGTCTCTAGATTCTTCTGTCTATTTGATAATTGAGATAAAATATTATCATAAAGGGTTTCTTAATTGGATTTAATAGAATTTAAACTTTAGCCCACACTCAAGTTTTATGTCAATAAATCCCTCAACTCATGAGATAATAATTTTATCACAATTTTGTAGAATTTATAAATCCAGTTCAATTATAAATTCTAAGTTTCATGGGTTGCATTGGCAAGACATGTATTCAGTTGCTTCCCAAAATTTAGCCACTTTTATTAATTATTCCATGAAAGCTTACTAAGTTCGTTAGACTAACTATAGTAAGTTACGTGATATGCTATACTTATTTTGGATTCCAAGGATAAAATGTATCTTTTGAGCCAAATTCAAACTTGGTTTTGGAAGGTGTTTTTTTTTTTTTTTAGTATGTCCAACTATGGTGGGGAATTATATCTTCATTATTTATTTGGACTTCTATTGGAATTAGATATTGATTATTTAGTATGCCCAACTAATGGTGGGGAATTCTATCTTCATTTATTAGTTGGTCAAATCAATTATGAGTATGTATATCATTATTTTTGCTAAAGAAGAGTGGGAGTGATCATTAAGAAAAAGATCATTAAGATACTCCACTAAAGATTATGGATTTAACTATTGTCTTCATACTTCCCAATGCAAATTGGATTGTATGTCAAACAATAAGTCCAAAAGATTCCACAAGTATTAATCTTGAATTTGTTCATATAAATTCATAAGTTCAAATTATTGGACATCTGGTTGTGCAGTATATTTATGAAAATGTTGTACCAATATTAATGAATTTATTAGAACAAAATCATCTAACTTGTGGTGCACTGTCATTCTTTAGCATTTAAGAGTCTTTAGTTTCTTCA
The DNA here is from genome assembly GCF_003576645.1 of Ipomoea triloba. Lineage (NCBI taxonomy): Eukaryota > Viridiplantae > Streptophyta > Magnoliopsida > Solanales > Convolvulaceae > Ipomoea > Ipomoea triloba. The sequence continues at coordinate 18,433,285 of NC_044917.1, forward strand.
AAATTGATCCTGGGCCATTTTGGTATTTAAGGCTCAAGACAATTTTGCGAGACATAAAAGTAAGACTCATAAATGTTCAGTTAAAGTGGATATTGTGATTATTTGGGAAGTTATGGTGTATGTTAACATTCCAAATTTATGGACTTAGAGGTTTTGGTTTGTTCTCTAAGTTATTGGAATGATTCTGTGACTTAACTATCTTTTGGCTATTTTAATGAGTGGGAGTGACAGACGTGTCAACTCTGAGCTCTTAGCTGTTAGAGGTAGTGTTCAAGTTTAGAAGTCACGGAATACAGTTAGCATTATGCTAACATTAAGAGATCTCTATTTAAGGCATGCTTTTAAGGATTTTAGAGATCATACAGTGTACTCTTTTGTACAAATATTTGGATGGTTTCTCTCTTCAGTTGTGCACATAATATATTTTGAGAAACATCACTTAAGTTATACCGAGAATAAACATTGGGTTTGTTCATGAGGGGCCTAAGTTAGAGAATTGAAATGCATGTGACCATAATGGATATTACTCTGCAAAATAGAGGACTTATCACTATGATTCGTGTGTTTTGTTCTTTGGTGAGGGTTGCGCTAGTACTTGCACCAAGTGGGAGAATGTAAGATTTTCCCTAATAATATATATATTAGGGTCTTAATTAAGTGGTGCAAGTTAACTAGGTTTATTAAGCGGTTTGGTTGGACTAAACAACTAGTAGTTGTATTTAACCAGACTCTGTGCCTATATAAATCTGTATTGATGGAATACAGGATAAGCATTATATAGCACATACAGTTCACGGTACTCATACTGCTCAGTAGACACCAGTACACCATCTAGGGTTCTGAGTCAAGTATGAGACAAATATGGCTGACGGTCTACCGTTCAAGAGGCATTACATCAACTGTGGCTGGAGATCAATACGGCTTCCGCTTCCGCTACTACAAATCAGGTTTCTCGTATACTATTCTGTTTAGTTAGATTATTTATATCTAACAATAGCTAAATCCTCTCCTTTTTCCTCTCTAAATTTCGGCCAAATGGGTATGGAATGAAGAAAATGGGAGATCAAGTCTCCTTATATAGCAACACTTTAGGGATGAAGAAACTTGGAGATCAAGCTACATTGTTTCTTATAAGGTAAGAAATAAGAAACTTGGAGATCAATTTTCCATTTTGATCATCTTCAAAAATATTTAAATAATAACATGTGGTGTAGGGAGTTGCCAAGTGTCACATTTTTGTGGTGGGTAAGGGAAAATATCTTCGGTTAGACTGTTCGGGATTAAAACAGATATAGTTTCGGTGGAAAATAATTTAAATAGGAAGAATTTTGAAACCAAAATTATTTTGAAAATAATCCCGTCACTAATTTGAAAAATCGGATAATTTTTTGTATATCGCGAAATACTGCGATACAAGGGTCGAAATAAATTTTCTCTCTTACGGGCTAATTTAATTAAATAGGAAATTCAAGGTTAATGGTATGGTGCCTAATAACCCACTTCCTAGGACAATCGGGACAGAACACATACTTTAAAAATTCTTACGGTTCGTGACTGGTACGTAGGTTCGCAGCTTATTGGAATGAGTGAGGGGTTACACTATTAGGAGTTGTGGGCTAATAAATATTATGCCACCATCTATGTCAATTTGAACTAAAATTTTATTTTTAATTACAACTCCAAATATTATTTAACATTCAAAATAAATGTCAATTTTTTCTAAAATTTTATTTTCAATTAGGATTAAAACCAATGTTTATATTATATAAACATTATTATCATGTCTAAATGCTGCTAATTAAAGCCTAAAGGATTGACATTTTTAAGAAAGAAATATGTTTTTTGAAGGAGTCTTAGACTCTATTTTTATTGCCCATCTGATATGGAAATATTGGATGGGAAACTATTAAGAAAGAGGGTCGTTGAGCTCTTTCCATCTTTCTTAATAGTTTGGATTTGGAAAAATGAGCATACACAAAGACGAGACGGTTATTATTGAGTGGACCTTAGTCCACACCGCTGTGTGGAACACAATCTTAAAATTTATAACATATACAATACATTATTCTAATACGTAAAGTACATTATTCTAACTCATAAAATATATGATCTTACTCAAGAAATTTCATTATTTTAACACATAAAGTACATAATACAGTATTCTAACTCATATAATACATTACTATAACACATAAAGTACGTTATTCTAACTCATAAATTAAAATACATTATCTTACCTTAAAAATTTAACTATTATAACACATATAAAGTATATTATATTATTCTAACTCATAAAATAAAATTCATTTATCTTAACTCAAAATGTTCATTATTCTAATATGCGCGCGGAACAAGAATTTTTGTTTTCAAACAACAAAACGATATCGGTTTGGACCGTGGCCCACATAGCTATAATTTGCCAAGGGGAGCCACAACGCGCAAATTATGCCGTGGACCCAGGTCCACCTTGCAAGGTGGACCTGGGTCCAATACGACGCCGTTTCACTATTTTTGTTTTAAAAAAAAATAAAATACTAAACATATAGCCCTGAAATGTGTAAATGTGGAGGTTTCAAATTGTGAATATGGAGTATAGAATTTGTGAATGTAGAGTTATGAAAGTGTGAATCTGTAGTAGAGTTAATAGAGTTCTAGCAGCCCTGAAATGTGTGAATGTGGAGGTTTCAAATTGTGAATATGGAGTATAGAATTTGTGAATGTAGAGTTATGAATGTGTGAATCTGTAGTAGAGTTATGAATTTGTGAATCTGTAGTAGAGTTAACACAGTTCTAGCAGCCCTGAAATGTGTGAATGTGGAGGTTTCAAATTGTGAATATGGAGTATAGAATTTGTGAATGTAGTGTTATAAATGTGTGAATCTGTAGTACAGTTAACAGAGTTCTAGCAACTTGTAGCCCTGTAATGTGTGAATATGGAGTTCCCAAGTTGTGAACATGGAGTATAGGACCTGTGAATATAGAGTTTTGAATGTGTGAATGCATAACAGTGGTATTATAGTTACTAAACGTACAACTCTGTAATGTGTGAATGTGGAGTTTTCAAATTGTGAATAAGGAGTATAGGGTTTGTGAATGTAGAGTTTGTGTTCTGTTGGGATGAGGAGCCGTTAACGCCGTTAATATTTTTTATTTATTTTTTATTTTTTTAAAAAAAATTTGTGAAACGGCGTCGTATTGAACCCAGGTCCACCTTGCAAGGTGGACCTGGGTCCACAGCATAACAACTGGCCAAAACGTGGGAACTCTTTTTTTTTTTGTTATTATTATTATTATTATTATTATTATTATTATTATTATTATTATTATTATTATTATTATTATTATTATTATTCGTTTAATAATATTAATGTTCTCTTCACATAAATATTAGTTTTACCAAATATAATAACACTAATTTTTCCAAACATTTCTTTACAAATTATGAATATAATCCGCTAGTCAAAATCGTTAACATTAGCGACTATTCGTTAACCGCTAATTGCTATCCGTTGTTTGCAAAACAAGGTTGTATTCTATAATAGTGAGAAAAAAAATTATGATTACTAGACTAATCTTAAGGGTCAATCACCAATTTCCTGTAAAACAAAAAGATGGTTGTTGTTGTTGAGTGCAGGATACTTGTAAGAATTATAAAGATTATTCTTTGGCTTAGAAAATTTGATATAAACTTAATTTCAGCATGACTATTATCTTCTTCTAAGTAAGGGATCCTTCTTTATAGATAAGGTTGTGGTGAGATTCAACTTGAAATTTGGATTTGTTCATTGTCACTAAGAAGGGGTAGCTGTCAAAAAATTGCCACAATCCCAAAAGAATTGCTCCCAAATCCTTTACTTGTACGGCTTATGACAATCTAGCACCGGTTCTTCTCTTTTTCGATGAACTTGATGAAGACGAATCGAAGCCGGAATGACTAATATTGCAGTTTCTATGATTTGAGAATCTCATAAAATTTGGAGAGTGAGATTTCAATCAATCAACAAAGTGGGATTAGTGGCCCTAACCTTCGTTTAATAGAGCCAGTATTTCACGGAGATCAGATGAGATCTGCAGCCCCATTGCGTTGCCGGAAGACGATGTTTTCGCTAAAAAAATAAAAATTGATAATAAAATACGATGTCGGTTAAGTAAAGAACCAAAGTCTTATGTCTTACGCAAACAAAAAAAAATGATAATAACATACGACGTCGTTTAATTAAATAACCGAAGTTGTATGTCTTATGCGAAAAAAACATATATCATAACAACATATAATGTTGGTTAATTAAATAATTGAAGTTGTATGTCTTATGTGAAGTTTTTATATACCGGCTAGTAGAGTAAAACAATAAACACTTTAAAAATTTTATATGTGGTTTCGCCGCCATTTGTTCACAACTTTTGTCCCAGCCAATAGTGTAAGTCTCCCTTATCTCTCTTATCTCCCTCACTCTCAAACTAACCTTAGCTTTTTTGTTGAACAATTCAAGATCGAAGAATGGTGGCTGACAATATGGAGTCTTAACAGGGGTATGGTATATACCTTGATATGATGATCTTCCTCCAAGAATATATTAGATAAATGGTTCCTAGTTTTCTTATAGTAAATGGCTCCTTCTAGTATAAATAATGGTATATACTCTGATCTGATCTAGCAATACGAAGTTTATTGCGAGAAAACAATCGCGAACGGATGGCGTACAACATCTTCGCGGCGAGGAGCTCCGTTTTCTTCTGCTTCGCCGCCGCCTCGTCGACCATCTATAAATGCTCCATTTTCTTCTGCTTCTGGATTGTCGGAATCGCCTATCATAAGTCTTTTTTTTTTAACAAATTACGATATGACGTCGGTTTTTTTTTAAAAGAGAGATACTTTAAAAAAAATAGAGAGATATGACGTCGGTTGTTTTTAAACAACCGACGTGGTATCTTCATTATTTTTTTAAAAAAAATGACAAACGACGTCGGATTTTAAAACCAAAGTCGTATTATTTATTTACTACATCGGGAATAACAATGTCGCAAAATAACCGACGTTAAATGTCACAAATAACTGACGTTAAAAGTATTTTTTGTAGTAGTGTCTACTTAACACTTCTGGTTTCTAGGCAATTTATCACCTTGTAGACGTTAGAATCGAACTTTGTTGTATTCATAGAAGTTGTAGCTCTTTGAAATATCATTCGAATGCAAGTGGAATCACTTATTTTTGTGATTCGTAGGATGAGATATGCTTAAAATACCGGGACATTGCCTAGCAGAAAAAATATAGAGCAAAATGGAGTGACGCTGGCACTCACGGGGTAAATGCTAGCATTAGCCATGATATTCACTCCAAAATGCATATTTCATCATCTCTTTTGTTCCTTTGGGTCCCGAGTGATGCCATGATATTTCTAACTCCCTCGTTTTCACTCTATTGACCTATTATGACCCCTGGAACACACCTTTGTGCCGAGATGACTTCAAAACAAATCCAATTGATCTCCAATTTACATGATGTTACAATCATCAACTCCTCCAAATCACCTAAATGACACAGAGGAATTAAATAAGCACATACTTAACTTCAAATTAACATGAAATCATACGAGTTTGATATCAATTGTGCACATAAAAGTACCAAGAATTTGTGTTTAACTAAATTTAATTAAATAATTATAATAAATATTTTGTGACAATATTTAACAAAAGAGTTTATTCAATTTTTTGTCCTAGATTTATAGGTAGCAGTCTACTTTTTGTCCTTTTGTTTTCAAAACATCCCTGTTTGGTCCTAGTATTAATGCGGCATGACCGTTTTTTGTTATCCGTTAACAAAAATGTTTAAATGGCGTTAAATACAAGGACGTTTTGGTTTATTCAGTTCTAAGTGTTAATTCTTTTTTCTTTTTTTTTAAACATCCATATTGGTCCTCACATATTGTGGCATGACAATTTTTTTTGTCCTCTGTCAAAAAAATATGTTTAAATGACAATAAAAATGATGTTATTAACCACTTAAAATCCTTCTTTTGTCTTCTTGGTAATAGAACCAATAGTCTTGTGAAGTTTTATGAAGTACACTTATGCACTAGACTTAAAGTTGCTATCAAGTAGACTTGTGATTTTTTCAATTGCAATTTTTGAAATTTAGTAGTAGACTTATGTATTGATAATATTTTTATTACTAAGAAGAAAAATGGAGGATTTTGAGTTGTTAATAATGTCATTCAAACATATTTGTTGACGAAGGAAAAAACGGTCATACCACAATAATGCTAGGATCAACAGGGATAGTTTGAAAAAAATTAAAAAATAAAAAAACTAAACTAAAGTGGAAACACACATATAAATATAGGACGAAGAAAAAGGAAAAGGATTTATTAGCACTTATAATTGAATAGACCAAAATGTTCTTGTGTTTATGTTCTTTAAACGATTTTTTTGACAGAAGACCAAAAAGGGTAATGCCACAATAATATATACTAAGGGTGCGTTTGGAAAGCAGGAAAATGACTTCTGGAAAATGTTTTCTGGAAAATGAGTCATTTTCCAGAAAATAGCTTCATTTCCGGTGTTTGGATGTATTTTGGAAAACTGTCTTTGAGTGTTTGGTTCATTTTCCAGAAAATGAAAAAGAAAATGATTTTTTGTTTACATAGAAAAAAAAATCACAACAAATTAACAAAAAGAATCACAACAAATTAACAAAAAGAAATTATAAAAAACAAAAAAAAACAAAAAAAAAAAACTAGAAATGCGATAACCAGTCGGAAACCGTTTCCGACTGGTTTCGCGAAAATCAGTCGGCGATTGGTTTGCGAAACCAGTCGGCGGCGACTGGTTTGGATTGATTTCGAAACAAAGCTGATGAGCGTCTTCTTCCGGAAAATGACTTCTGGAAAAAAATTCCGGAAGTCATTTTCCGGAAAAATGACTTCCTTTTCCGTTGACCGAAGCATTATTTTCCATTGACCCTATTTTCCCCTCACTTGCCAAACACTGAAAACCCGGAAAATGATTTCCGGAAATCATTTTCCGGGTTTCCAAACACACTCTAAGATCAAAGGTGAATATTTTGGAAAAAAAAAAACTAAAAATTGACTGATACTTATAAATCTAAAACAGAAATTGAATTAACTCTTTAATAAAAATAGTATAAACTATTATTTGAATATCTCTCGAAGCTACATTAATTGTAAATATATTCGTAATAAATGGTTCTCACTCCCATCTAATGTCAATCATTTGGCTAATGCTTACACAAGTACAAAAGCTAATTGCGTTCAAACCGTTGTATAAGGTTTCATCCAAATATATAAAAGGAAAATAGTTAGAATTTTTAAAAAATGAAAAACGAAAAAACATGAAATAGTGAAACATGAAACCAATTAATTAAACAGTAGATGAGCGTAAGGTACGTGCCTAACATAAGAACAAAGTTAAAAAGAACATGCTGTACACAATTGATGAACTTTTCACATTTTTTGTTTTACCATTGTTTACCATCCAAAATCTCTCTATAAATTCGCCCAATCACTAAGCCAATCAAAGATGCATCACAGCCCCAAGTTTCCTCTTAGCTTACACAATTGGATGTCCATATATATATGGGGCCCGGCCTTGAGAGATGATCAGATCAGATCAGAATAGATTAATTACGATACTAATAAAAATGAAGGCCTTTAACTTCATGACACTAGCTGTTCTATTGCTTCTCTTGGGAGAAGCACAATTTTCATTGGCTACATGCGACGCGAAGCAGCTCAACCCTTGCCTAAGCGCCTTAACGTTCAACTTACATCCACCACCACAATGTTGCGAGCGGCTTAATCAACAGAAGCCTTGCTTCTGCCAATACGTCAAGAATCCCAGTCTAAAAGACTATCTCGTCAACTCCGCAACTGCCAAGAAAGTCTATGAACTCTGCAAGGTTACAATGCCCAAGTGTTGAAGAAATCTCTATTTCTCTTCATCATATATATGATATATCCTAAAGTATTATATTCCGTCCATCTGTGTACCCTATATTATTACTAACAGCAAACACCTATCTCTTTCTCGTTCTATTTTTAATTTTTGTATGTCTCGAATATTAAAATCATAGCCGGCTTGGTTATGATCTTTGTACTAGTTATATGTCATCATTTGTAGATATGAAAGGCTATCGTGCCCTTGCCTAATAAATAGGAATAGTGTCATAATAGTTAAATTTAACAAAGTTTTATTTAAATTATTTTATATATACAAATATAGAACAGAAATGTAGTAAGAACGTTTTGACCAAATATACTGCATAAACATTCAATAAAGAAAAGAAATACAATTAAAAATTTATCTTAACAATTACACTAAGATACGAAATTATTTATCACATTTTAAATGTCAATTTTTTAAAAAATTTTATTTTCAATTACAATTAAAACCAATGTTTGAATTATATAAACATTATTATCATGTATAAATGCTGCTAATTAAAGCCTAAAGATTGACATTTTTAAGAAAGAAATATGTTTTTTGTAGGAGTACATCTTAGACTCTACTTTTATTGCCCATCGGATATGGAAATATTGGATGGGAAACTATTAAGAAAGAGGGTCGTTGAGCTCTTTCCATCTTTCTTAATAGTTTGGATTTGGAAAAATGAGCACGGTGACAATCATTATTGTGTGGACCGTAGTTCACACAGCTGTGTGAAACACAACCTTAAAATTTCTAGCACTTAAAATACATTATTATTATAATACATAAAGTACATTATTCTAATTCATAAAATATATGATCTTATCCAAGAAATTTTATTATTTTAACAAATAAAATACATTATACAGTATTCTAACTTATAAAATACATTATTATAACACATAAAGTAAATTATTCTAACTCATAAAATACATTATCTTAACTCAGAATGTTCATTATTCTAATATGCGCGCTGAACGAACTGGCTAATTGTTTACAACAAGCTATAAGAAAAATTTCTTTTTCAAACAACAAAACCATATCGTTTTGGACCGTGGTCCATATAGCTGTAATTTGCCAAGGGGAGCCACGTACACTGTGGAAACTCTTAATTGTTGTTGTTGTTATTGTTTGTTTGTTTTGGTTTTTTTTTTCATGTTCGCTTTTTTCATGTTCGTATTTATTTTAATTTTATTACTTCATAATAATAGTAATAATATTAATGTTCTCTTTACATAATAATATTAGTATTATGAAATATAATAACAGTAATTCTTTCAAATATTTCTTTACAAATTATGAATACAATCTACTAGTCAAAATCGTTAACACTATAAACTACTCGTTAACCGCTAATTCCTATCCGTCAGTTGCAAAACAATGTTGTATTCTATAATAGTGTAAAAAATATTATGATTACTAGACTAATCTTCCAAGGGTCAATCACCAATTTCCTTTAACACAAAAAGATGGTTGTTGTTGTTGAGTGTAGGACTTGTAAGAATTATAAAGATTCTTCTTTAGATTAGAAAATTTGATATAAACTTGATTTCAGCATTGTGAGCATATAAATATAATATAAACATAAATGTGCAATCCAATTATAAGCTTAGCCTTTTAGTTGGATGGAGCACATGATTCAATTTGGTATTAGAGCCACCCAAAGGGTCATGGGTTCAAAACTATGCGCCACCCGTAAAAAAGTCAATCGGTCCGCACACGTGAGGGGGCGTGTGAGCATAGATATAATATAAACATAAATGGAGCACATGAGGGGGCGTGTGAGCATAAATATAATATAAACATAAATAGGCTTTTAATTGGATGGGGCGTGTGAGCATAAATATAATATAAACATATTTAGTTGGATGGAGCACATGATTCAATTAGCATAGCTGCTTTTAGTTGGATGGAGCACATGATTCAATTAGCATGACCTTCATCTTTTTCTAAGTGAGGGTCCTTCTTTATAAATAAGGTTAAGGTTGTGGTGAGAGTCATCGACTTGAAATTTGGATTTGTCCATTGTCACTGAGCAAGTGGTAGCTATCCAAAAATTGCCACAATCTCAAAAAAATTGCTCCCAATACCTTTACTTGCACCGCTTATGAGCCATACAATAAAGACCGGTTCAAAAAGACTTCTACTCATCACCATTTTGTCTTGTCTGTAGATGTCGGAGAAGTTGTACTTTCCTTCCTTGTTTGAACTCCTTCAAAAGTAAATTTTCTTCTATTCATCTTGGATGGCTTCCACACAAACTCCAAGGGTGTGTTTGGTTCGCACATGTGAACTGGAATCGGAATGGTTATCAAATACTTGGTAATGGTAATGGGTTTTGGTGAAAGTATTTTGCATGTTTGGTAGTAGGGTGGAATGTGAATGATTACTAATAGTTGGGGAAGGGTTGAGAAGTAAGGGGATGAAACCCTTATTTTATTAGGGTATGGGTTTTGCAATTAAGGGGGTAATCAAAACCCATAGTACTTGAAGGGTAGTATTTTGCGGTGCGGTAAATGTGTGGTGTGGAATGTTATAAAACGAAGAGTCAAGACTCCCGAGTGTTCTCATGGAACCCTAAACCCTAAGGCGGCCCACTCAACAACACAGCCGATATCACCATTCTGGCGAATATTAACAACCTCAAAGTCCAAGACTTGATTTCAAACAACCGAACCTGGAACTTCACGGCGCTAAACCAATACCTCCGGCTTCAGCTGTTGATAAAATCTGTGCAATTCCGATTCCAGTCACTGACTCGAGAGAAGATGCGGTCAGTTGGCCACACTCCGACATAGGTATGGTCTCTGTTTCTTCTGCGCACTCTTTCATTGCAGGGTCCGAAGGTGAAATGAAGACCCTGATTGGATTTGGCGAATCAACTGTACGGAGAAGATTAAGATTTTCCTTTGGAAAATCTTAAAGAACTGGCTGATGACTAACGCAGAACGTCAACGAAGAGGAATTTCAAGTGTCACCACCTGTCCATGCTGTGGTGCCAATGATGAGACGATGGACCATATCTTCAGACAATGCGACATAGCGGCGGACTGCTGGGCCCTAGCGTCGGGGCCTAATGACTTCAACCTCACAAACCACCTTCCCCTGGAGAGCTGGATGATGCGTGCCTGTTTCAACAATGGGAGGGCAAACACTAGAAGCAGTTGGAAGCTCATTTTCCCGTACTTGTTGTGGAATATCTGGTTTGCAAGGAATAACATCTCCTTCAATGGCACTTGGACTCCGCCTTCAGAGATTTTGCGGCGTGCAATTAAAGGTGCGAAAGAAGCTGAAAGATTCATCCTTAATCATAAGGGTCCGGGTTCATCAAACTTAACACGAATGGTGCGAAAAGAGCAAGCACGGGGTTGGCAAGTGCGGGTGGCCTGATTAGAGATCACACAGGGCGGTGGATTGTGGATTTCATTTCCAACATTGGCTTAACTAACAGTTTCATTGCGGAACTTTGGGGGTTTAGAGAAGGTTTCACGGTCGCAAAGTCCCGGGACCTCGATAGATTAATAGCAGAAACAGATTCTGAGTCGCTAAAGCAAGCTTTGGAGTCACGATCGGAATCTTCCCCCACGGCAAATACATTGCTTTCCGACTGTTTGTATCTCATGGATCACTTCCACTCCATCGAGATCACTCATGTTTTAAGCAAACGCAACCAATGTGTAGACTTCCTTGCAAACTTGGGTCAGGAGGCATCCAGGGGTACTAGTTTACTTGAAAACCCCCCCAGAAGGTATAAGGGAGCTCCTGGTTCGTGACTCTCATAGTGTGGCTACTAGTAGAAGACACTAATTTCGGGATCGTTGGATCCCTTCTCTTCACCAAAAAAAATAATTATAGCATTTAATTGCTCAAATTCGACCTATAATTCTTAATGGCCCAAGTGAGCTATAACATGGAGGGAAAATGGTCTTGTATTGAAATAGATCCAAAATATTATTACCATCAATGAATACCATTAACGAAATATGGTAGATAGTAATAATCTCTCTATATAATAAAGCCATATCGCCATGGCCAATCAGAATTTGGCATTTTCCCGCCCAATGAAAACGTTGTCGTTTCAGACGGTGAGCACTGCTGGCCAAGTCTTGCTTTAAAACCTAGGGTTTTGCGCGTGTTAATTATGTTAATTAATGAATATAAAATCCTTTCGTATTTCGATCAAACAACATTTACTTTTGCTTTTATATTTACGGCTCGACATCGTTTGTATAACTTACGGCTCGAAACATTACATTACTCTATAAATACATTCAATTGAAAACGGTTCAGTTCATATCCGCTTGATCCTTCTTTAAAGTCACCATGGCTCCAAATCTCCAATGTACATTGTTGCAAGAGGCATTTCTCCTCTGAAAACTAATTGTGCAATGAAAGTCCGGCTGGTTCGTACCTATGACATTGCAGAACGAAGAGGGAGTCAATCTATAAAATTTAGGGAGTGACTTTTTCACGTTGAAGAGGTACTTTTTGTATATCTTTTTTTTTTTTAATATGTATAAGCTTTTGTTCTATATAATAAAACTGAAAAAATATCGAATCAGGGTTGATTATTCAACAAACCTTCCTGTAGATTCCAGTACCAGTATGTTGCATATATAATGAGCAAATTTCTGTATCCCATACACGTATAACCTATACAAATATCTTACACAAAACTTGAATTCAAATATCTTATACAAATGTTTTGCAATGAAATCTTTAACAAACAGGCAAAGCAGTTCTATAAAATTTAAAGCAGTGGGCTAATTGATTTCCTGTTCGAAGACCCCAGGTAACATTTTGTATTTTTTTCAGTTTGTTTATGTCATTGAATTTTTAACCATTTTTTTCTGGGGAACTCAACTGAAGTGCACAATCTAGGACCAACATGTGGAAAAAGTGTTGCCTTTCTATAAGTATGACCTAATTCAACCGCTTATTGTTCTAATACTACTGTGCAGGGTAAAGATTGATGCGAACACTAAGTTTTTAGTTGTAGAAGTCATTTCTTAGTATACCTATGTATCTGTCTTCAGTTGCAAATACTAAATAAATAATTGGAGTCACACACTTGAATTAAAATGCATTTTAGAAATTTAGTACGTAATACATACTTTAGGATCAGTTGCAGCTCCAAAATGCTTTTATTTGAACTTTGAAATTCTGCAATTGGAATACCTGCAATGAAAAACAGATAAAAGCTAGTCTGTGTCATAATATATATTTTTCTGTAGCTGGTGATATGTTGAGCCAATGAAAATGCTCAATTCTTATTTTGGGATCTTGAATGTTTTGACCTGTTAGGTATAAAAACTTTGAGCTAAAGGGAAAGCAACCTAAGGTTAGTCCACATACCAAAATTATTAAATTTTCTACAATAATGGACTTCTGACCTCTTTGTAATGGTTTATGTGATTAAAGTCATACCTAAGGAGATTAATTTTTTGTTAGGCCTTTGATTGGTATTTAATATTACTGTTCGGAAGGAAAAGTTTGAAAACCTGCACAATGCATTTCTTCTCATGCAGATTAAGAATGGCAGATCACTGTTGAACTGCTGGAAGATGATTGGCAAGATGATGAGGTGACATTTTATTCTTCCTTCTTTCTTTTTCTGTAATCTACCTTATTTGAAATTTGGTTTTCTAATTTATTGTATTTCAATTTGAAAGGTTGTTTTTTCAGGAGATTTAAGGTCAAAGCCCAGTTTGGGGATTAATGGAACTGTCAGCGATGCAATAAAGAGATGTCTAATGGTTGAGTTCTCCTCAACACAAAGCTCAAAGAAGATCAAACTGCTTGAAGTCCATGTTTTTTGGGTCAAGACATTCATGCCCTTAAGGCATTTGAATTTGTTTTTTTGGAAAAGACATTTGAATTATGTCATGGCTGGCATGACTAATTTTATAATGCTTTTATGACATTTTCCAGCTTCTTATTGATTGTTGACATATTGTGTTAAAGCATTACTATGTTGATCTTTTATTCCATGCTTTTTATATATATATTTTTAAATATATATCCATGAGTATAACTTATTTCAGATCAACTCTCTAATAATTTTAACAAAGCTGTCATTACACACACAAATATTATAGCACTTAAGTTATAAACTAATGAGTACGGAGTATGGCAGTGCTCTACTCTTAAAAAAATTCATTCTAACATAGATTGCTTACCCAAAATAAATTACAACCACATCAAAGTAACATAAATTGTTTTAATACAACAAGGTGACAAACACATACTCAAGTTAATCTTTGTAAAGCAAGATTAAACCGAATCACCCACATACCTTGATCCTCCTTATATAAAGACATTTGTTGATTCTGATGGATCAGTTAATTTAAGACAAACTACTGCAGATGGCCAACCAACTTTCCTGCATCAAAATTATTTATAATAAATAGATGAAGTGCTATTTGTAAAAAAATGTCGGCTATTCGAATTGCAAACATCACATGTAAAAAGTCACAGTTATAAGTTATTTAGGTAAGATAAATAATATAAAAACCTAAATCTGCAAAGTCACTCAAAATAAGAGACCGACAATAGGAATATGGTCCTACGCCTGCTTGGTCACTTCACAGTTTGACAGCATACCCTTCGATCAATCTTCTTCCTTAAAACTTATGTAATCTTACTGAGCTTGAATGCTGCTAACAGAAAAATATAAAACTACACAGATAATATATCAGTACATAGCACCCATAATATGACACCTCTGTGAACAGAAGTCACAGAAAACACAACTAGATCTGACGAATCCAGCATAGTATAATCACATCAGTAAAACTCAGTTTTAACTTAACCAACTAACGTGAAATCATAGATAAAACACACTAAATCGCACATGCAGTACACAAATTTGATGATAACCTTAGATACAAAATTTTGTCATTTTAGCTAGAAATTTATGAACATATCAGTAGATTCTAAAGTCTCAGTGTTTAAATTTAAGAAATTGTAGCAGAGAATCGAAATTTTGTAAGATAAATTAAACCAAATACAAATCTAAAACAAAGGAAAAAAAATTAAAGGGAAGAACTACATCACCTGCTGCGACTGTAGAGAACCTAGGATCTTATTGTAATTGCAAGTTTTTGGATGAGAGAACGAAGTCGAGCGAATGGAGAGAGAATCCGAGAGACCGACATTGTTCGAGAGAAAAATGGAGACAAAAGAGCGTTTGTGCAAGAGAAACAAGAGCTAGAACGGGAATTGGGGAAATGGGTTTGGACAGATTAGGATATTCTAAAACATCTATGTTTACATTTATTTTTCATTTTATTATTATTATTATTATTATTATTATTATTATTATTATTATTAGTATTATTATATTATTATTATTAGCTACGTAGAGTTAATCTTATTACATTAGATTATTAAATTATAAATTATTAGACAGATTAGATAGATGCTTAAATTACATAAAATTAGATTAGGTAATTACTTATTTAAATTATTATTAAACAATTATTTATGGTACGTAAAACTTATTTCATAATTTGATTGATTTATGGTACTAATCATACTGTTCTCAATTAACAATTCAAACTACTGCCCTACAAACAAGTATATCTCAATCCACGGTGATTAACCGCATGAATTTTGATTCTTTTGAGAGCACAGTACCTAGCAGTAACCAGTGCCACGGTAATTGATGAACACACCTTTGTTCATTTAATCGTCATAATACGTTGTAGCAAAATTGTTAATGGTTCTTATCATTTTGATTAGTTAGGTACTTTTTCAAGTTCAGGAATGACATAAGGATGCAAGAATATAAACTTGAGGCAATTTAATATAACCTTAATATTAAATTAAAATTCAAATAGCAAATCAAGACTTAATACTTGCCCCAAATTGAATGATAATTTAATAATGAATTAAGGAGGAATTAAACTGAAAATTAAGTTAGAAGAAGTCTAAATATAATGAAAAAAAACCTGAAGCATACCCAAATGGCCAAATCACTAAAGTAGCAATTGTTATGCCGTGGACCCAGGTGCACCTTGCAAGGTGCACCTGGGTCCTTAAACGACGCCGTTTGTTGCTGGGGATAACGGTGCTGTTAGTGGCACCGTTATCCCCAGCCAATCATATTTTTTTTTTAAATATATAAACCATCTTCTCGCGCAAGTTACAGCGCTTCTTCACCATTATCACTCTGCAAGAGCATTTCGCCGATTCACTCTCCCTTCCTCCGCCATTTTCCGGACATAATCGCATCGCATCGCCGATTCACTATAGCACTCGTTCACCGGAAGTTTTTGCAACAACACTAAGCAGCAGTCTTCATACTATCAGCAGTCTTCAGCAGTCTTCACACTAAGCAACAGGTATTTCTTCACATTTTTTATATTATGGGATTTTAGTTCAAAAATTTTACGTTTTATTCAATATTTTGTGATTCTAAGTAGTTTAATGAGTTTCTGTGGAGTAGATTTCTATTGTATGTAATATACAATGTTAATAGTTTAATCTTTGTGAATGTGAGATTATAATTTTGTGACCTAGAGTTTAATCTCTGTGAGTGTGAGGTTTTCAAACTGTGCATATGGAGAATATGAAGCGTGAAAATAGAGTTTTGAATGTCTAAATGCATAACATTGATAAATATAATTACAAAACATATTGCCCTTCAAATGTGTGAATGTGGAGTGTTCAAACTGTGAATATAGAGTACTGCTTCTGTGAATGTAGTGATTTGAGTGTGTGAATGCATAACAGTGTTGATATAAGTACTAAACATATTACCCCTTAAATGTGTGAATCTAGAGTTTTCAATATGTGAATACACAGTATATGGTATGTGAATCTAGTGGTATGAATGTGTGAATGTAGAAGATATAATAATCCTATTACTGAACAATTATCACTGAAATGTATGAATGTGTTGTTTTCTAACTGTGAATATAGAGTATATTAACTATGAATATAGAGTTTTGAATGTGTGAATGCATAACAGTGTTGATATAATTAATAAACATATAACACTGTGGTGTTTCTAGATTGTGAATATGTAGTATAGCTTATGTGAATATATAGTTTTCAATGTGTGAATCTATAGCTCTGTGGTGTTCTGTTTTTATTTCTAAACTATTCAGTGGTACAATTGGCAGCAATGGAGAAAACAAATCCTAGCCGTGTGAACAAAGAGGCAAGGAAGACAAGAGCTATACTTTCCTCTCAAGCTGCAGAGGCAGAAAGTTCAGACTCGTCTATCCAAGCCGAAGTAAGAACAAAACAGCGTAATGATAGACCATCTGCCGCTGAAAAACAAACAGGAAAGAGGAAATCAATGGAACAAGGGGAAGGTAGTCGGGCTGAAAGAGCAGCAAAGAGAAAAACTACAGGAAAAAATCCATGCACAGATGAGGGTGAAACAGTAGAGAAACAACAAAAAATGTGGAATACAAGAATGAGCCCGAAGATTGTGGCTGAGTTTGTTCAACAGCTGACTAATGAACAGAAAAGGGCTGTGGAGGAGATCGGTTTTGGAGGGATATTACACCTCCAACTAACAAAGAGTGAAGGCCCTCTAATGAAGTACTTGATTAGACAGTTTGATGTTTATCGCTCTGCAATCCGACTCAAAGGGGGTGAATTGCTGCTTATAGAAGAGGATGATGTTCAAAGAACATTGGGGATTCCACAAGGGAGCAACGTGGTTGAGGAGGCCACAAGATTTGAGCATATGGCAAAAGATGGTGATAGTGCAGCGTATGCCAACCTTGTGGCCTCATGGAGGGAGCGATGGGGAATTGATGGTAAATCCCCAATCACAACATCAATGCCAGTGCAAATTCTAAAAAGAGGAGACCATGGAGATATGTTTAAACGCGACTTTGTCCTGTTTATAGTATCGGCAATGCTGTGTGGCCACCAAGATAGGTGTTGCAACTTTAGGATTTTAAAATCCTTGATAGACCTTGACCAAATCAAGACCTACAATTGGTGTGCCTATACACACAAGTCTATGGTCGACTCCATTCAATCTTTTCAGAAAAATGACAAGCAATTCTTCACTGGACCCGTTGCATTCATCCTAGTAAGTTCACTTTATTTTGAATTTTCATTATTGAAGGTGTGAATATATGGACATGAATGTGTGAATCTAGAACAGATACTACTGTAATTGTTGAAATATGTGAACAAGTATCACTGAAATGTGTGAATATGAACCTTTCAAACTGTGAATATACTGTATTGAAGGTGTGAATATATGGGCATGAATGTGTGAATCTATAACAGATAGTAATAGTGTATTGAATATGTGAATATACTGTACTGAGTCTGTGAATATATAGACATGAATGTGTGAATATGAACTTTTCAAACTGTGAATAACCTTCAATTCTAACTCCCTGTCTTGTGCAGCTTGTGTACTTTGACCGAGTACAGTTTAAGGGGATGAGAGTGGATAGAACATACCCAACCATTATTGGGTGGAGTGCTGAACTTGCTAGAAAAAGGGTTAAAGAAGAGAACAAAGCAGGGTCATTTGGAAGGGGGACAGTGCTCCCTAGAATATCAAAACCTACTGATATTGCTGCTGCCACCTCCAGGCAGAATGATCAACCTCCTGTTGCTGCATTGAATATCCCATCATCAAGCGTAGATAAGGTGGCAGGGATCCTACAAAAGTTGGCTTCGACAGTAGGAGAGTTTGGTGAGGCTATGGCTGAAATTGGAAAGCAAGGAGCACCCGTAAATGTGATGAGGAAGACATTTTCGGGCTTATCTAACATGCTAAATGTTGCCAGCACCATAGAAGCCACTGCAACCCCAACATCATCCCAGCTGGACGACATCTTCTTTGGTAGTGAAAGCTTCACTACGGCTGTGGATGCCCTTGTCGAGGCCTTTGAAAAGACAAGGAAACAAATGGATCCTAATGCCCCTTCTTTTGACTTGGGGCTATCTCAAGCAACACAGCCATCGGACCAATTAGATGCTCCGACCTTTGATTTGGGGCTGAGTCCATCACCACCACCAGCACAGCAACAGGAGGGGGATTTAGGGGTGACTCCACCACCACAACCAGCACAGCAGCAAGGGAGTGATTTGGGGCTGACTCCACCACCACCACCAACACAGCAGCAACATAAGGACAAGGAGCAGCAACAAGAAAAGGAGAAAGAGAAGGAGAAAGAGCAAGAGATAAAGGATGCTGCGGGGGAACCAGGGATTGATGCCCTGGTGGATAGAATTGCAGGGGAAGCCACTAAAGATGCAACTTTTTCAACCCCTGGTGTGACTAGAGTTCCTTTTCAAAGGGCTAATTCCCCTGTTGATGAATTTGATAGGTAATGGAATACTTTTACTTAGCAGAATCTAGAACTTATACTACAAAGAATGATCTTAGTACTATGTTTTTGTCAATCTATAGAATGGCTGTAAAGTTAGCAATGAAGCCCTAAAATGCTATGAATGTGGACTATAAAAAATGTGAATGTTTAGTATGCAATATATGAATATAAAATTATAAAGCTGTGAATCTGTGACATAGGTGACCTACTTATAGTGAATCTGAAGTCCTAAGATGTGTGAATATGGTGTTTAAGAACTGTGAATATGGAATATATAAACTGTGAATATACAACATTAAAGCTGTGAATCTGTAAAACAAAGGGAATCAGTTAACAAATT
>NC_044917.1:18455009-18456057 GCF_003576645.1 Ipomoea triloba
CATAGCTTTATATTCATAATTTCAAAACACCACATTCACACTTCTCTAACTATAGAATTGACCATTGACCATAATAATCTTAACTCTGTTAACCAAATTCACAACTTAATAAATCCAAAATCACAATTTCAATAATTATATTACTATCTGTTCTACATTCACACGTTCATGTCTTTATATTAACAGCCTCAATACTCTATATTCACAGTCTGAAAAGTGCTCATATTCACACTTCCGTTTCCATATATTCACATATTCTATACACTATATTCACACATTGAAAACTACACATTCACACATTTCAGTGATTATATTACTATCTGTTCTACATTTCAGTTTTAAAACTAAACATTCACAACTTAATAACTCTAAATTCACAATTTCAACACTCCACAAGCATCACTAAAATGTACTAATTAATAACTCCAAAGAAATTTTATAACTAAATGTTCACAAATACAAAAAATATATTGTCATCTCTTATTAACATGAACTAATTCAGAACTCCCATAACTTGGATGTACAAGATATCCATCCCCAGCAATCTCAGATAAACTTCCCGACAAAATAGATTGAACAACACCCTTTGTAATTGAAGCAACCTTGTTTGCAGAACTCTTTCGCCCCCTAGCTACAGCAGACTTCTTTTCAATAATACTACTTCGCCTCTTATTACGCTCCCCTTTCAATCTCCGGCTTGATGGATCTTGTACAATACCACTTGATGATGGGACATCAGACTCTTCAACATGAACATAACCAACCTCGGTTTCAACACTTTTCTTTGCACTTTGAATAGCTTCTTCACAAAGCTGTCTAGCTGCACTGTTGTCTTGACAAGAAACAATTAGTCTTTGAAACTTCCTGGTCATCTCAACAACCCAAATTGAAGGAGCAACACCAACATTAGAAGACAAAGAACCCATATCAACAGCCTTGCCTTCATCAACTTTCTTTGTCCACCTTTTCAAAATGTATTTATCGGGAATAGAACAAATGCAGTGTACATTCATAATGCGTAAACAATGGCAGCACAAAATTCCTAATT
>NC_044917.1:18457676-18478894 GCF_003576645.1 Ipomoea triloba
TCAGATGCCAATGAATTGTAAGCATCTCGATTGGTAAACCCAACGAGTGGAGACCCTCCTGACTGATGTTTCAAAAACCTTATCCCATCCGCCAATGCAACCCCACTCTTCTTTAAGTCTCTTAAGTATGAAAGTTGATTATTTCCCACTCTTCTGTGCGAACGAAATAGGTGACTCTTGTCTTTAGTGCTTAGCTTGTGGTTATGAGCTTTCTCGTGTTTTGTTACTATCCACACCCCATTACCATCTACATCGAACTGAATATATGCGTCACACCCCGTCCTTAAATCAATCTTTGAATACGCCTTAACACCACTGTTTTTCTTGGACTTACTACCAGCCTTAGAGCACAAAAATGTCTTCATCTTAACATTTTTAGTAGACCCTTGGTAGCGTTGCTTACCCTTCCTCACACTAAAACCAACTCTAAATGCATAATCGTTATACAACTCATACGCTTCATCACCATTACTTACTACAATACCCACCAAATCTTGATCAACTGCAAATATGAAATATAACCTCAAGTATGGAAAAACATACCAAAAGAAAACAAATAAAAAGCAATCTAATGGAAATATATTCTCTATGTAGAGGGGGGGCGGGTAATGCCACACTATATATTCACATAAGCTATACTAGATATTCACAGTTAGAAAACAACAGATTCATACATTCCAGTGATAATTGTTCAGTAATAGGATTACTATCTTCTCTACATTCACACATTCAATACACTAGATTCACATACCATATACTGTGTATTCACATTTTGAAAACTCTAGATTCACACATTTCAGGGGCAATATGTTTAGCAATTATATCAACACTGTTATGCATTCACACATTCAAAACTATATATTCACAAGTCCTATACTCTATATTCACACATCAAACACTATTACACACAACTACACATAAATCGTAAATCAATATGAATCACTAATTTTACTCTAAAAAACAATTAAAAAAAACCTGGAATTGAAGTAGAATCCTCAACATTTATACAGCCTTGATCATTGCTTGTTGAGACAACAACTAAATCTGCATTCACTACAAATATAAAAAAATAAAACAGAGTATCAGGAAACAGTGTGAATCTATAGTTCTAAATGTGTGAATCTAGAACTATGTATCTGTGAATGTAGAGTTGTATAAGTGTGAATCTAAAACTCAAATACATGGTTACACAATCAATCTAACCATAAATCCTAAATTCGAAAAAAACAAACATAAATCTATACAATTCATCAAACATGAATCCAAACTTAAAACCTGCAATCGAAGATGAGCCATCAACGTGTAAACTTAGTTGATCTACTGCCTCTGCCATCACTGCAAATATAAAAAATAAAACAGAGTATCAGGAAACAGTGTGAATGTAGTGTTCATAATGTGTGAATCTATCACTATGTAACTGTGAATGTAGAGTTGTATAAGTGTGAATCTAAAACTTAAATACATGGTTACACAATCAATCTAACCACAAATCCTAAATTCGAAAAAAACAAACATAAATCTATACAATTCATCAAACATGAATCCAAACTTAAAACCTGCAATCGAAGATGAGCCATCAACGTGTAAACTTAGTTGATCTACTGCCTCTGCCATCACTGCAAATATAAAAAATAAAACAGAGTATCAGGAAACAGTGTGAATGTAGTGTTCATAATGTGTGAATCTATCACTATGTAACTGTGAATGTAGAGTTGTATAAGTGTGAATCTAAAACTTAAATACATGGTTACACAATCAATCTAACCACAAATCCTAAATTCGAAAAAAACAAACATAAATCTATACAATTCATCAAACATGAATCCAAACTTAAAACCTGCAATCGAAGATGAGCCATCAACGTGTAAACTTTGTTGATCTACTACCTCTGCCATCATTGAAGAAGAATTGCAAAGAAGAATTACGATGGTGAATCGAAAGAATTTCGCGATGTTGAATCGATGATGAATCCAACGAGAATTGCGATGATGGTGAATGACTGGAGAACTGCGATGATGAATCAAACAAGGCGATGAATTGTTTTGCGAGAATTGCGGCGATGATGAATTGTTTTGCGATGATGGTGAATGACTGGAGTGCGATGGTGAATGACTGGAGAACTGCGATGGCGAATCAAACAAGGCGATGAATTGTTTTGCGAGAATTGCGGCGATGATGAATTGTTTTGCGATGATGGTGAATGACTGGAGTGCGATGATGAACCGGACAACCGCCTGCCTACTGCTCCCAACCTCCGTTAACGGCGTTAATTAACAAAATTTTTTTTTTTTTTAAAAAAAGCATAAAACGACGTCGTTTTTGACCCAGGTGCACCTTGCAATGTGCACCTGGGTCCACGACATAATTTGCGCTAAAGTAGGTCCAAGATTATTATTTTTTAAATAGTGGACCAGGTGTGGCCCAATAGACCAAACCCGGCCCATATATTATAATCCATAGCGTTCTTCATTCTTAATGCTTAATCAACCCTAGCAGCCATGTGAGAAACCAGCGCCATCTGAAGGGGAGGGGACCCGCGCTATTGCAGCGACGGCACGGCCTGAAGGAGGAAGAAGAGGGCGTCCGACTATGCCAGAAATCCAGCCCACCTCCGCGATCTTTCCTCGTCGCGCCTCGCCGCCATTCGTCACGCCTCCACCGGCCAACGACCTTTATAGAAGCACGGAGATGGAGCAGCTGCAGCCCGTCGCCGGAGTCTCCTGACGGAGGAGAACGACCAGAGACGTCGCCGGAAGAACCCAGCCTCGCCTCCGCCGTCCCTCCTCTGCGCAACGCCAACAACCGTCGCATGCCATTCCAACTCGCGCCGCCATCGTCGCCACCAGAGGAACCAGCGCCGAGATATAGCAGCTACAGCCCGGAGTCAGTATCGCCTGAAGGAGGATGGAGAGGCAGCGAATGGGAATCCAAAACCATTGCCAGCTCCGCATATCTCCTTGCCGCAGCGCTGATGCCACCATTGGTCGCCGCCGTTCTCCATGGTAGCCGGCGACTGGAGGGGAAGACAATGCAAATCTACCGGGAAACTAAAGCAAATTTTTTTTCGGATACCTTAATGCAACAGTTCGTAATAAGCACAACAAATAATTCTAAAAATCCTAAAGGAATTAAAATTGTGCTTAATGCCAAAAATAAATTTCAGTAAACCAAAATAAATCAATTACAATTAATTCACTCAAAATATACCAGATTTACTTAATTATATCATAACAAATAGATATATCTGTATGCAAATTTTGAAGAATTAGAATGAATGTAATTGAAATCAAAATATATACAAAACTTAATGTATATAATACTTAATATTGTTTTAGGCAAAAAACAATCAACCGGGCAGAGATTATAAAGGCTCTGATACAAAATGTTAGAAATCAATAATCTAACCATATATAATAGTCTACGAGAAACCTGACCTCGTAGTAGCAGAAGTTGAAGTAGTGTTGATCTCTAGCCACAATTGATGTGATGCCTCTCCAGCCACAATTGATGTGATGCCTCTTGAATGGTAGACCGTTGTCTCATACTTGACTCAGAATCCTAGATGGTGTTAGCCATATTTGTCTCATTCTTGACTCAGAACCCTAGATGGTGTATTGGTATCTACTGAGTAGTAGTATGAGTACCGTGAACTGTATGTGCTATACAATGCATATCATGTATCCCACGATTCCCATCTATACAGGATTATATAGACACAGAGTCTGGTTGAATAGCAACTACTAGTTATTTACTCCAACCAAACCACTTAATAACCTAGTCAACTTGCACAACTTAATTAAGTCTGTAATATATAATATATAATATATATATTATTAGGGAAAATCTTACACAAACCCCCGCTAAGAAAGCCAATCAACTCTGCAACTGCAAGGTTACAATTCCCAAATGCTGAGAAAACCATTGATCCATTTCGCTTCATTTATCATATCTATCCTAAAGTATTCGGTCTGCCCATGTGTGCGCTATATTATTACTAACAATAAAAATCTCTCTTTGTCTTTCTATTTTTGTTTTTATTATGTCTTGAATGTTAAAATCATAGCCTGCTTCGTTATCATCTTTATACTAGTTATATGTCATCATTTGTATATATGAAAGACTACAGTGCACTCTCCTAAAAAATAAGGATCCTGTCTAATTGATCCGGCAACATGGGTTTTCTGAGTATAGTAATTTTGTCATATTTAGTGCTAAAGTTTCAAATTGATCGATCCTCTGTGGTCCTTTGACTTTCAAATTTAATCATTTGTAGTCCAAGTTAACAACTCACTGTCCATCAACTTTCAAAATTTAACCAGTTGTGGTTCTCTTGAAAGGACTATGGTTGGTTAAAATTTAATAGTTGAAGGTCCATGGATGATTAACTTGGACGACGAATGGTAATAATTTAAAAGTCAAAAGATCACGGGTGGTCAATTTGAAAATTTAGGATTAAATATGACAAAAATACTATACTCGAAGGACCTTAGATGGAATTAACTCCATCTAAATGTATGAAATTTCCTCACATTTCCACCAAACGTCATCCTTATTTCATATGAGAAAATTTAATATATTTTAGAATAAATTTAGATAAGTTCAAAATAATAATAATAATAATAATAATTTTATTATTATTATTAATGCCTTAGTGTATGTATTGTCATTGAATTTCATAAAATAATGATTACCTTAAGATGAAACTAAAAATTTAGGATATAAAGTTATACAAATGACAGATAACGCAAAATTTATTAATAGTTATACAAACTAAAAAGAGTTTTTTCTCAAAACGGTCTCTCGACTATTGCTCATTCTAGCTCAATTTTGCATTTCGACTTTCAATTGCACAAAATGTGGTCCCTCGACTTTCAAAATCTCACCCAATTCGGTCCTCCGTTACATATTCCATCCAATCAGAGTTAAAATGAAGGGCATTTTTGTCCATTTACCTATTGTTAGCTTAATAAACATTGAGAAATAGTTGAGGGACCATTTTGAGAATAGTCGAGGGATATTTTGGGAAAACTCTTTTATTTATTTCATTTTTGTTTATTTTCATTCTTTAAACTCTATCAAATTAGAATTTCTATACATTTTTTTCTTACAAATATAAATAGTTAAAATTGCGCAATCCAACCTCAAAATTTCTAACTTTCTTTACAGACTTTTCCACTCTATCTAAATATACAAACTATTCCTATGAAATTTTACAATAAGTTCTGTAAATTTCATAAATACTCATATACTTTTTATTTTAATTTTTTTATGTTCATAGACAATCAAGCAATCACTATGTATCACATTAAATATTATTTTTATCATTGAAAATAATATTATTTTTTTTCGAGCATAGACACCCAAAGCGTGCAAAATGTAGGTAAAATGTTAGATCGAAAGGTAAGTTTTTCCAGTACACTTCTCGCATGAGCCGAAAAGTAAAATCTCGTCAATGTTTCTTGCAATATTTTCTGCATTTGATTTCGAAGTAATTATTAAATTTTATATTAATTTGCATTATTTGAGATATTGAATGAAATTTTTTATATGTTTACCTCTTCTTATTTTTTATTAATAAATAATAATTAATTATTAAGGCAATTATAATTTATTTTATACTATGGACACAATATTTTTAATAATTTTGGTTTAATTAAATTATATCTTAATTATAAAAATCCTACCTAATAATTTTAGTATATTACACGGGACACAATAATTACTATAAATAACGTTTAATAATTGTCAATTTGTATTCAACAATAAAATTTATAGTTATTTTTAAGTCAATTATAAAATCTTCAGTAGTGTGGACACCTTATTTTTAATTATTTGGGTTTAATAATATTATATCTTATTTATAAAAAAAAAAAATCAAAAAGTAATATTTTTAGTACTACGGATGTGACTAAGAATTATTTTAATCGGTGCCTAAACGGAATTTTTGCAACACTGATAATTAATAATTATTTATGTTAATTCTCATCACCTTCTTCCGTGTAATTTTTAGGATAATCTATATACATATGTTTATACATAGTGATTGATTGTCTATGAATATAAAAAAAAAAGATAAAAATAAAAAGTATATGAGTATTTATGAAATGTACAGAACTTATTGTAAACTTGATAGGAATAGTTTGTATGTTTAGATAGAGTGAAAAAGTGTGTAAAGAAAGTTAAAAATTTTAAGGTTGGATGGCACGATTTTAACTATTTATATTTCTAAGTAAAAAAATGTATAGAAATTATAATTTGATAGACTCTAAAAAATGAAAATAAACAAAAATGAAATAAAAAAAGAGTTTTTTTTCCAAAATGGTCCCTCAACTATTTCTCAATGTTTATTAGGCTAACAATAGGTAAATGGAAGAAATTGCCCTTCATTTTAACACTGATTAGATGGAATATGTAACGGAGGACCGAATTGGGTAAGTTTTTGAAAGTTGAGGGACCACATTTAGTGCAATTGAAAGTCGAAATGCAAATTTGAGAATAAGCAGTAGTCGAGGGACCATTTTGGGAAAAAACTCAACTAAAAATATTAGGGATAAAGATCAAATAAACCCTTCACTATAGCTCCAATTACCCTTCATCTTTTCACTTTTGTGCAATTAAGTTAATTAGCTGGTTGCATCTAAGTCACAGGTAAATTTTTTTTTTGAATATATATTTTAAAAACTAATTAAATTTTTTTTTAATACTATTGACTCTATTACAATGTAGTACCGGTTCATACATGCTTTTTCAACCTACTGAAGCATAAAGAGCCAACGCCCCCACTAGGGATCGAACCTGTGATTTCTCACTTAGGAGGGCCACAGCTATGCCGCTTGACCAAAAAAAAACTAATTAAAATAAAAAATTATATTTTTAATTCAAATAAATTAATAAATAAATAAAATCGGCGACCGCTTGGCTTCTCCGTCCAATTGGACGGAGAAACCGATCTGACTTCTTCGTCCAAAGATTGTTTGCTGGCTTTGTTAAATGAATGTTCATACTCAAGAAACGCCATTAGTTTATATAGAAGCTATTTATTGATAACAGATAATATATAGTGATGGCTTGTGTGTAGTTTGTTAGTTTGTTTCCTATTTGTTGTTGTGGTTACCTTGAGTTTAGTAGGTTGTTAGCTTCACCTTTGTAGTATAAATACTTTCATGGTGTAATGTAAAATTATCACTTCTTCACTTTTCTACATGGTATCAAGAGCTATTTGATCCAAACTATAATTTTTTTTTCTCCTCCCTAAGTTTTCTTTTTCCATGGCTGCTACAGATGCAACTCCCATTAATCCTCTCCCTAATGTGGGTGATGCTGCAAATACTGAACCTACTCTCCTTCCCAATCCTATTCATCCAGTTCCTAATGTTGAAGGTTCCCATACCATTCCTAATACTCTTGAACCTGGACAACCACTAATTGTGGTTACGTTTCACAACACTCAAAAACTCACCTCCTCCAACTACCTTACATGGAAAATTCAGCTTGAAGCCATTCTTATTGGCTATAATCTTGAGCATTTTATTTATGGCAGTAAACCCGTCCCAACTGCTACTATCACTGTGCAAGATCGTGAACTCCCCAATCCGGCTTATTCCACTTGGATACGCCAGGATAAACTCATTTTTGGTGCTATAGCTGGTACTCTGTCCTCATCTATCGGGCCTCTCATTTCGAGTGCCCGGACTACTCACGAGGCATGGAATATCCTAGCAAATACTTATGCTCGCCCTACCCGTGGTCACATAAAGCAACTTAAGGATCAACTCAAGAATATCATTAAAGGCGGCTCCACAGTTACCGAGTACATGCACCAGATCAAGAGAGTTGTTGATGAGCTTGCCCTTTTAGCCAAGCCCATGGAACATGAAGATATTACAGATAAGATTCTTGATGGTCTGGATTCTGATTACCAGTCTGTTATTGATGCTGTTAATGGACGTGACTCCATTATCTCCTTTGAAGAATTGCATGAAAAGTTAATCAACAAAGAACTTGCTCTACACCGTGCGGTTCCTCCTACCACTTTTCCAGCTACTGCTCATCCCACTCAAACCCGACCAGCAAGCATCTTTCAGACTCGGCAACCCTCATATCCTCGCTTCACCAACAATTCATCTCGACCTGCTCCAAAACCCTTTCTTGGTCGCTGCCAGTGGTGTAATGTTCAAGGTCATGTTCTTTTTCATTGTTCTATCTTTCGTGGCCAGTACCCAAATGTTCAGTTTCCTCCTCGTCCTACACGCAAACAAGAGGTAAAACCACAAGCACATGTTGCTGCTACCTCATCAGTTGCACCCTCTTGGTTGCTCGACAGTGGTGCCTCCCATCATGTTACCACAGATCTTTCTAATCTCGCTCTTCACACACCATATGATGGTACAGATGAAGTTATGATAGGGAACGGTTCTGGTCTTCCCATCTCACATACTGGTTTTATCTCTCTCCCTTCTACATCTAAATCTTTTTCCCTTTCCAATGTTTTGTGTGTTCCCACCATGTGTCGAAATGTTATCTCTATTTCTCAATTCTGTCATGATAATAATTCCCTTATTGAATTCTCACCCACTACCTTTTGTGTTAAGGACATTCAGACGGGGGCACCCCTCCTAACCGGACCATCTAAAAATGGAGTTTATGAGTGGCCGGCGTCTCCTACTTTCCCTTCTCATGTCTTCACCACCATGGTTTGTGACACCAATTGGCATCACCGCTTAGGTCATCCCTCCACTCCCATCCTCGACCAGCTCTTGGTTCGTTTAGGCATTCCTAAATCTTCTGCTCAGTCACATTGTAATGCTTGTCTTAGCAATAAAAGTCATAAACTTCCTTTCACAAGCTCTACACTTACTACATCTGAACCGCTTGAGGTTGTGTTCAGTGATGTTTGGACTTCTCCATTATATTCTTTTGATAGTTACAAATACGTTTGGACTTCTCCATTATATTCTTTTGATAGTTACAAATACTACATTGTTTTTGTCGATCACTATACAAAATATATATGGTTGTATCCACTAAAGCGGAAGTCTGACACATATGATGTGTTTGTACGCTTTAAGTCAATTGTTGAAAAGTTTTTTAATAAAACACTTCGAACTAAGTCAATTGTTGAAAAGTTTTTTAATAAAACACTTCGAACCCTGTACTCTGACAATGGTGGTGAGTACAAAGCCATGTTTTCTTTATTAGCACAAAGTGGCATCTCTCACCTCACCTCTCCGCCACACACTCCCGAGCATAATGGGTATGCCGAGCGACGACACCGTCACATTGTTGAGACGGGTCTTGCTCTTCTTACCCAAGCTTCCATGCAACTTAGATACTGGACTCTTGCCTTTTCCACTGTAGTCTACCTCATTAATCGCCTTCCCACACCAACCCTTAACCATCACTCCCCTTATTCTAAACTATTTGGTAGTGAACCAAAATACTCTAGTCTTCGTAGCTTTGGGTGTTTGTGTTATCCATGGCTTAAAACATACACTAACCACAAGCTTCAGTCTCGTTCATTACCTTGTGTTTTTGCCGGTTATAGTCCATCTCAACATGCTTTTTATTGTTTAGAACCAATTACAAATCGTATATATGTCTCTCGGCATGTACGGTTTGTGGAAACTTGGTTCCCGTTTGCACATATTGCCCAGGACCTCTCCCGCCCATCTTCCTCTAGCGTAGGTGAGTGGTGTTCCATCTCTCTTCCCGTCTCTTCTATTGCCCATTCACCAGCGCCACCACATTACCAAAACACTACATCACACCCCTCCATAATCTTCCTCCAAATTCTCCTATAATGTCCCCTCTATCACCGGTGTTCCCCTCACCTCCTGCTCAAAATAATCAATCATCACCAACACCATCTTTGTCCAATTCTACATCCCACTCTTCTCCCTATGGTTCGTCACAAACGAGTCAAGTTTCATCTCCGTTACCTCAACTTCCTATTACTCCTCTTCCTAATCCGCCTGCGTGTGTACCAGTTCCTGCCCCGCATGTCGTTATCACTCGGTCAAAAAACGGCATCTTTAAACCTGTTCGAAAATTCAATTTATTATCAGCTCAAGTTGTTCCTACTGAACCTGTTTCTGTTAAGAAAGCTATGCAGGATCCAAACTGGTTGGCAGCAATGAAAGATGAGGTTGCAGCGTTAGCCCGTAATGAGACTTGGGATCTTGTCCCTCCTGATCCGTCTCACAATCTTGTGGGTTGCAAATGGGTCTTCCGCCTGAAATACCATCCAGATGGGTCCATTGCTCGGTACAAAGCTAGGTTGGTCACCAAAGGTTTTCATCAACGGCCGGGGCTTGACTATACTGAAACCTTCAGTCCAGTTGTTAAACCAGCAACTATTCGATTGGTCTTAAGCCTAGCTGTTTCTCATGGGTGGGTAACTCGTCAGTTGGACATTAACAACGCATTTTTGAATGGAACTTTGAATGAAGATGTGTTCATGACTCAACCTCCTGGTTTTGTTGATCATACACTCCCTCAGCATGTGTGTCGGTTATGGAAGTCACTATATGGTCTCAAACAAGCCCCCCGGGCTTGGTACACTGAGCTCCGCAATTACCTTCTACAAGTTGGTTTTAAAAATTCGAAGGCAGATACTTCATTATTTTACTACACTCATCGCACAGACTCTATTTATGTCCTTGTGTACGTGGATGATATAATTGTAACCGGTAAACATGAAAAATCTGTTTGTTCCTTTATTTCTTGTCTGGCTCGCAGGTTTTCTTTGAAGGATCTTGGTTCCCTTTCCTTCTTTCTTGGTGTTGAAGTGTCTCCCTGCTCGCGTGGCCTATTTCTCAACCAAAAGAAGTACATTTATGACTTGCTCTGTCGTGCTGAGATGGTGGGTGCTAAACCTGTGGCCACCCCTATGGCTGTTTCTCCTCCACTACATCTCACAACCGGTCACACTCTTTCAGACCCGTCTGCGTTTCGAGCACTAGTTGGAAGTTTGCAGTATCTGTCATTAACCAGACCGGATGTAGCATTTATTGTTAATAAACTTTCTCAATTTTTGGCAGCACCAACTACAGATCATTGGGCAGCGCTGAAACGGTTGCTTCGGTATCTGTGCGGAACTTTGGATCATGGTATTTTCCTTTCTGCTGATTCTCCAGTGCAACTTCATGCTTACTCTGATGCTGATTGGGCTGGCGACAAGCATGATTACCGTTCTACAGGAGCCTATATTGTTTACTTAGGCCGTAATCCTATCTCGTGGAGTTCTAAGAAACAACGAACTGTTGCCCGCTCCTCTACGGAGGCTGAATATCGCGTTGTTGCTAGTACTGCTGCAGAGCTTGCTTGGATTTCTTCTCTCCTGGGTGAGCTTGGATTTTATCTCCCCGAGAAACCAGTTATTTATTGTGATAATTTTGGCGCAACCAGTCTGTGTGCAAACCCAGTTTTTCACTCTCGTATGAAGCATGTTGCTCTTGACTTCCATTTTATTCGAGAGCGTGTTCAGGCTGGTACACTTCGTATCTCTAATATTGCAAGTGATGATCAGCTGGCTGATGCTCTTACGAAACCTCTTCCTCGCCAGCGATTTCAGCTTTTATTGTCCCAAGATTGGTCTCGCCGAACGGCTGTCCATCTTGCGGGGGCATGATAACAGATAATATATAGTGATGGCTTGTGTGTAGTTTGTTAGTTTGTTTCCTATTTGTTGTTGTGGTTACCTTGAGTTTAGTAGGTTGTTAGCTTCACCTTTGTAGTATAAATACTTTCATGGTGTAATGTAAAATTATCACTTCTTCACTTCTCTACATTTATGAAGAATGAAGTGTTATCATTGAAGTTTCTGATTATTGGTTTCTTGAAATTCATGTATAGATTAAGGGGGTTGTTAGTGTTAGTTGAGGTGGTTACCATTAACTCAGAGAATGAAATTAAAGAATGGGCTCCAGCTTGACATTCTTGTAGATTTTGTTCTGTGGAGGTGTTTTCTTGTTAGCAGTAGTTGAACCCACGGAAGACGATAAACATGTCCTTCTTGATTCATCAATAATATACACCATTCGAGGCGGCTGAATTGGAAGTATCAGACCTCGACTTGCACTGGTTGGGTTGATGTCACCTGTAATTGGGTTAGGCTGCAGTTACAGCAGTTAGGCTGCCTGGATTTGGGTTCGCTAGATCGATTCCTTCCAGTTGGACTGAGAAGAAGGCTGCCAGTTGTTTTTTTTTTTTTTTTGTAAATTTATTTTAAAAAATCAATTTTACCAGTTGTTACATTTCTGTTTACCTACAAATTAAGCTAATTGCACATATATAAGAAGTTATAGACTTAATTGCATACAGGTGAAGAGATTAAGGGCCTAATTAGAGCTTTTGTTAGTTTATGGTGCTAATTGCACTTTAACTTATAGTTGAAGAGTCTATTTGATCTTTATCCCAAATTTTGATAAATAATTTTGTATCTTAGTGTAACTGTTAAGATAAATTTGTAATTGTATTTCTTTTCTTTATTGAATGTTTATGCAGTATATTTGGTCAAAAAGTTCTTACTACATTTCTATTTTATATTTGTATATATAAAATAACTTAAATAAAACTTCGTTTAAATTTAACTATTAGACATGATCCATATTTATTAGGCAAGGGCACGATTGCCTTTCATATCTACAAATGATGACATAACTAGTACAAAGATCATAACCAAGCGGGCTATGCTTTTAATATTCAAGACATACAAAAATTAAAAATAGAACGAGAAAGAAATAGGTGTTTGCTGTTAGTAATAATATAGGGCACATATAGATGGACGGAATACTTTAGGATATATTATATATATGATGAAGAGAAATAATGATTGTCTCCTTTGTGTGTGCTCAATTTTCCGAATCCAAACTATTAAGAAAGATGGAAAGAGCTCAGTGACCCTCTTTCTTAATAGTTTCCCGTCCAATATTTCCATATCCGATGGACAATAAAAGTAGAGTCTATATAAAATAATTTAAATAAAACTTAGTTTAAATTTAACTATTAGACACAATCCATATTTATTAGGCAAGGGCACGATAGCCTTTCATATCTACAAATGATGACATATAACTAGTACAAAGATCATAACCAAGCAGGCTATGATTTTAATATTCGAGATATAAAAAAAATTAAAAATAGAACGAAAAAGAGATAGGTGTTTGCTGTTAGTAATAATATAGGGCACACAGATGGATGGTATACAACTTCGGTTATTTAATTAACCTCGGTTATTTAATTAACCGACATCGCATGTTATTATCATTTTTTTCATGTAAGATATACAACTTCGGTTATTTAATTAACCGACGCCGTATGTTATTATCATTTTTATTTTTTTTTGCGGAAGACATAGAACTTTGATTATTTAATTAACCGACGTCTTATTTTATTATCAATTTTTATACATCGTCTTCCGGCAATGTAACAGGGCTGCAGATCTCATCTCCGCGAAATACGGGCTTTATTAAATGAAGGTCAGCCACTAATCCCACTTCGTTGATTGGTTGAAATCTCACTCTCAAAATTTTATGAGATTCTCAAATCATAGAAACTGCAATATTAGTCATTCCAGCTTCGATTCGTCTTCGTTAGTTCATCGAAAAAGAGAAGAACTGGTGCCAAATTGTCATAAGCCGTGCAAGTAAAGGATTTTTTTGGGGGGTTGTGGTAATTTTTTCACAGCTACCCCTTGCTCAGTCAATGGACAAATCCAAATTTCAAGTTGAATCTCACCACAACCTTATCTATAAAGAAGGACCCCTTACTTAGAAGAATATGATAGTCATGCTGAAATCAAGTCTATATCAAATTTTCTAAGCTAAAGAATAATATTTATAATTCTTACAAGTTCTGCACTCAACAACAACCATCATTTTGTTTTAAAGGAAATTGGTGATTGACCCTTGGAAGATTAGTCTAGTAATAAACGAATAATAATAATAATAACAAAAAAAAAAAAAAGAGAGTTCCCACGTTGTGGCTCCCCTGGGCAAATTACAGCTATGTTGGCCACGGTCCAAAACGATATCGTTTTGTTGTTTGAAAAAAAAAAATTTGTTCCGCGCGCATATTAGAATAATGAAAATTCTGAGTTAATAAATGATTTTTATGAGTTAGAATAAAATAATGTACTTTATATGCGTTATAATAGTAAATTTTTAAAGTAAGATAATGTATTTTATGAGTTAGAATAATGTACTTTATGTGTGAGAATAATTTTAATTTCTTTCTTAAAAAGTCAATCCTTTAGGCTTTAAATAGCAGCATTTATACATGATAATAATGTTTATATAATTCAAACATTAGTTTTAATTATAATTGAAAATAAAATTTTAGAAAAAATTGACACGACCCCTATTTAGTAGGCAAGGGCACAATAGCCTTTCATATCTACAAATGATGACATATAACTAGTACAAAGATCATAACCAAGCAGGCTATGATTTCAATATTCGAGACATACAAAAATTAAAAATAGAACGAGAAAGAGATAAGAGTTTGCTGTTAGTAATAATATAGGGCACACAGATGGACGGAATATAATACTTTAGGATATATCATATATATGATGAAGAGAAATAGAGATTTTTTCAACACTTGGGCATTGAAACCTTGCAGAGTTCATAGACTTTCTTGGCAGCTGCGGAGTTGACAAGATAATCCTTTAGCTTGGGATTCTTGACGTATTGGCAGAAGCAAGGCTTCTGTTGATTAAGCCTCTCGCAACATTGTGGTGGTGGATGTAAGTTGAAAGTTAAGGCGCTTAGGCAAGGGTTGAGCTGCTTCGCGTCGCATGTAGCCAATGAAAATTGTGCTTCTCCCAAGAGAAGCAATAGAACAGCTAGTGTCATGAAGTTAAAGGCCTTCATTTTTATTAGTATCGTAATTAATCTATTCTGATCTGATCTGATCTGATCATCTCTCAAGGCCTGGCCCCATATATATATGGACATCCAATTGTGTAAGCTAATAGGAAACTTGGGGCTGTGATGCATCTTTGATTGGCTTAGTGATTGGGCGAATTTATAGAGAGATTTTGGATGGTAACCAATGGTAAAACTAAAAATGTGAAAAGTTCATCAATTGTGTACAACATGTTTTTTAACTTTGTTCTTATGTTAGGCACGTACCTTACGCTCATCTACTGTTTAATTAATTGGTTTCATGTTTCACTATTTCATGTTTTTCCTTTTTTAATTTTTTAAAAATTCTAACTATTTTCCTTTTATATATTTGGATGAAACCTTATACAACAGTTTGAACGCAATTAGCTTTTGTACTTGTGTAAGCATTAGCCGAATGATTGACATTAGGTGGGAGTGAGAACCATTTATTACGAATATATTTACAATTAATGTAGCTTCGAGAGATATTCAAATAATAGTTTATACTATTTTTATTAAAGAGTTAATTCAATTTTTGTTTTAGATTTATAAGTATCAGCCAATTTTTAGTTTTTTTTTTTCCAAAATATTCACCTTTGATCTTAGTATATATTATNAAAAAAAAATTAAAAAAAATATTTTAAGTGTTAATAATTGTAAAGTGTTTAATATTGTAAGTATTTACAGTTTAATAGTTAAATAGTTAATACTTATTAAGTTATTAGTTATTATTTATTAATTTTTAGTGCATTACGTATTAGCTTAATTTAGTTATTACTTATTATTTTATTAAGTTATTACTTATTAGTTATTACTTATTAGACTATTAGAGTATTAGTTAATACATTATATAACATTAATAGTTTAAATGTTTAAGATTTAAAATAAAAAAAAAAAAAAACTTAAACACAAGAACATTTTGGTCTATTCAATTAGAAGTGCCAAGTCCTTTTCCTTTTTCTTTGTCCTATATTTTATATGTGTCTTTCCACTTTTAGTTTGTTTTTTTTTTTCAAACTATCCATGTTGATCCTAGCATTATTGAGGTATGACTATTTTTTCCATCGTCAACAAATATGTTTGAATGACATTATTAACAACTCAAAATCCTCCATTTTTCTTCTTGGTAATAAAAATATTATCAATACATAAGTCTACTACTAAATCTAAAAAATTGCAATTGAAAAAATCACAAGTCTACTTGATAGCATGCAACTTTAAGTCTAGTGCATAAGTGTACTTCATAAAAATTCGCAAGACTAATGGTTCTATTACCACGAAGACAAAAGAAGGATTTAAGTGGTTAATAACATCATTTTTAATGTCATTTAAACATATTTTGTTGACAGAGGACAAAAAAAAAAAAATTGTCATGCCACAATATGTGAGGACCAACATGGATGTTTAAAAAAAAAAAAAAGAATTAACACTTAGAACTGAATAAACCAAAACATCCTTGTATTTAACGCCATTTAAACATTTTTGTTAACGGATAACAAAAAACGGTCATGCCACATTAATACTAGGACCAAACAGAGATGTTTTGAAAACAAAAAGACAAAAAGTAACTGCTATCTATAAATCTATGACAAAAAAATTGAATAAACTCTTTTGTTAAATATTGTCATAAAATATTTATTATAATTATTTAATTAAATTTAGTTAAACGCAAATTCTTGTTACTTTTATGTGCACAATTGATATCAAACTCGTATGATTTCATGTTAATTTGAAGTGAAGTATGTGCTTATTTAATTCCTCTGTGTCATTTAGGTGATTTGGAGGCGTTGATGATTGTAACATCATGTAACTTGGAGATCAATTGGATTTGTTTTGAAGTCATCTCAGCACAAAAGTGTGTTCCAGGGGTCATAAGAGGTCAATAGAGTGAAAACGAGGGAGTTAGAAATGAAACTGTATTGTGGGTCTTGAATGTACAATTTAGCTAAAGGTTCCAACTTTATTTTAAAATAATTATTTATCTGAAAAATTAATCAACTAGAAACAGATAAATAAAAGCATAAAAAACAATAAAGCAATAAAAGGGATCAGACACCAGAATTGTTTACGCAGTTCGGAGCTCCACTGTACTCCTACGTCTGGGGCACTTCACGTCAACCCAGGCCAATCTACTAGATGATCACAAGGGTTACAAGGAGTCACACAACAACCATCCAACACTAATGGTTACAAAAAGTACTCCTAGCTAAGCCTTCCTCATCTTCAAGTTGACACTTTGCAAGTCATCAAGGTTCACCAACACGGCCGAACCTTCATATAAGCAACCAAGCTGATAAGAACACGTGAAGCAATGTAAGAAACCAGTATGAAGTCCTCTCGTAAATTCTAGTTTGATAGAGTAATTAAATCGGGATAAATATTGTTGTTAAAAGTGTAATGAATCCCATGAGTTTGAGCTCTATTTATAGCCAAACCATTAGCCAAACTTTCCTCAATTTTTGCAGCTGAAATCCACTCAAAATAAGCTTCAACCAGAAGTGTAGATCTGAGCAAAAATAGTGGATCTTGAAGACTAAATCTGGTTAACTGCCCACTGGACTGCTCACTGGCGCTGATCCAGACTGTGCGAAGAGAATTTTGCCTTTAAACCAGGAAACTGACAAAACTACCTATTAAAACTTAAACTAAGGTTTTTGACTAATAATTAAGCCAATTAAAGGTGATCTAAATGTGTATCATTTGTACACTTACAAGAAATATCATGGCATCACCCGTGACCCAAAGGAACAAAAGAGATGACGAAATATGCATTTTGGAGTGAATATCCTGGCTAATGCTAGCATTTACACCATGAGTGCCAGCATCACTCTATTTTGCTCTGTATTTTTTCTGCTAGGCAATGCCCCGGTATTTTAAGCATATCTCATCATACGAATCACAAAATTAAGTGATTCCAATGGCATTCGAACGATATTTCAAAGAGCTACAACTTCTATGAATACAACAAAGTCCGATTCTGACATCTACAAGGTGATAAATTGCCTAGAAACCAGAAGTGTTAAATAGACACTACTACAAAAAATACTTTTAACGTCGGTTATTTGTGACATTTAACGTCAGTTATTTTGCGACATTGTTATTCCCGACGTA
Organism: Ipomoea triloba; assembly: GCF_003576645.1. NCBI lineage: Eukaryota > Viridiplantae > Streptophyta > Magnoliopsida > Solanales > Convolvulaceae > Ipomoea > Ipomoea triloba. The sequence continues at coordinate 18,475,676 of NC_044917.1, forward strand.
GTAAATAANCTATGAATACAACAAAGTCCGATTCTGACATCTACAAGGTGATAAATTGCCTAGAAACCAGAAGTGTTAAATAGACACTACTACAAAAAATACTTTTAACGTCGGTTATTTGTGACATTTAACGTCAGTTATTTTGCGACATTGTTATTCCCGACGTAGTAAATAAATAATATGACTTTGGTTTTAAAACCCAACGTCGTATGTCATTATTTTAAAAAAATAATTAAGATACCACGTTAGTTGTTTAAAANACACTACTACAAAAAATACTTTTAACGTCGGTTATTTGTGACGTTTAACGTCAGTTATTTTGCGACATTGTTATTCCCGACGTAGTAAATAAATAATATGACTTTGGTTTTAAAACCCAACGTCGTATGTCATTATTTTAAAAAAATAATTAAGATACCACGTTAGTTGTTTAAAAACAACTGACGTCATATCTCTCTATTCTTTTAAAGTATCTCTTTTTTTCTTTTTTTTTTACAACCCATGTTATATTGTAATTTGTTGAAAAACCTGACTTACGATTGGCGATTCCGACAACCGAGAAGCAGAAGAAAATGGAGCATTTCTAGATGGTTGACGAGGCGACGGTGAGGCAGAAGAAAACGGAGCTCTTCGTGGCGAAGATGTTGTACGCCGTCCGCCGCTGTTGTAAGTCATCGGTTCGGTATTATTTTCTCGCAATAAACTTCATATTGCCAGATCAAATCAGAGTATATACCATTATTTATACTAGTAGGAACCATTTACTATAAGAAAACTAGGAACCATTTATCTTATATATTCTATAAGGAAGATCATCATATCCAAGTATATACCATATCATCCGCTGATGAGACTCCATATTGTCCGCCACCATTCTTCGATCTTGAATTGTTCAACAAAAAAGCTAAGGCTAGTTTGAGAGTGAGGGAGATAAGAGAGATAAGTGAGTGAGGGAGATAAGAGAGATAAGGGAGGCTTACACTACTGGCGGGGACAAGAGTTGTGAACAAATGGCGGCGAAACCCCATATAAAATTTTCTAAGGTGTTTAGAGTTTTACTCTACTAGCCGGTATATAAAAACTTCGCTTAAGATATACAACTTCGGTTATTTAATTAACCTCGGTTATTTATTTAACCGGCATCGCATGTTATTATCAATTTTTTCATGTAAGACATACAACTTCGGTTATTTAATTAACCGACGCCGTATGTTATTATCATTTTTATTTTTTTTTCACGTAAGACATAGAACTTTGGTTATTTAATTAACCGACGTCTTATTTTATTATCAATTTTTATACATCGTCTTCCGGCAATGTAACGGGCTGCAGATCTCATCTCCGCGAAATACGGGCTTTATTAAACGAAGGTCAGCCACTAATCCCACTTCGTTGATTGATTGAAATCTCACTCTCAAAATTTTATGAGATTCTCAAATCATAGAAACTGCAATATTAGTCATTCCAGCTTCGATTCGTCTTCGTTAGTTCATCGAAAAAGAGAAGAACTGGTGCCAAATTGTCATAAGCCGTGCAAGTAAAGGATTTTTTTGGGGGGTTGTGGTAATTTTTTCACAGCTACCCCTTGCTCAGTCAATGGACAAATCCAAATTTCAAGTTAAATCTCACCACAACCTTATCTATAAAGAAGGACCCCTTACTTAGAAGAATATGATAGTCATGCTGAAATCAAGTCTATATCAAATTTTCTAAGCTAAAGAATAATATTTATAATTCTTACAAGTTCTGCATTCAACAACAACCATCATTTTGTTTTAAAGGAAATTGGTGATTGACCCTTGGAAGATTAGTCTAGTAATAAACGAATAATAATANTTTTTTTTTTTTTTTTTTTTACAACCCACGTTATATTGTAATTTGTTGAAAAACCTGACTTACGATTGGCGATTCCGACAACCGAGAAGCAGAAGAAAATGGAGCATTTCTAGATGGTTGACGAGGCGACGGTGAGGCAGAAGAAAACGGAGCTCTTCGTGGCGAAGATGTTGTACGCCGTCCGCCGCTGTTGTAAGTCATCGGTTCGGTATTATTTTCTCGCAATAAACTTCATATTGCCAGATCAAATCAGAGTATATACCATTATTTATACTAGTAGGAACCATTTACTATAAGAAAACTAGGAACCATTTATCTTATATATTCTATAAGGAAGATCATCATATCCAAGTATATACCATATCATCCGCTGATGAGACTCCATATTGTCCGCCACCATTCTTCGATCTTGAATTGTTCAACAAAAAAGCTAAGGCTAGTTTGAGAGTGAGGGAGATAAGAGAGATAAGTGAGTGAGGGAGATAAGAGAGATAAGGGAGGCTTACACTACTGGCGGGGACAAGAGTTGTGAACAAATGGCGGCGAAACCCCATATAAAATTTTCTAAGGTGTTTAGAGTTTTACTCTACTAGCCGGTATATAAAAACTTCGCTTAAGATATACAACTTCGGTTATTTAATTAACCTCGGTTATTTATTTAACCGGCATCGCATGTTATTATCAATTTTTTCATGTAAGACATACAACTTCGGTTATTTAATTAACCGACGCCGTATGTTATTATCATTTTTATTTTTTTTTCACGTAAGACATAGAACTTTGGTTATTTAATTAACCGACGTCTTATTTTATTATCAATTTTTATACATCGTCTTCCGGCAATGTAACGGGCTGCAGATCTCATCTCCGCGAAATACGGGCTTTATTAAACGAAGGTCAGCCACTAATCCCACTTCGTTGATTGATTGAAATCTCACTCTCAAAATTTTATGAGATTCTCAAATCATAGAAACTGCAATATTAGTCATTCCAGCTTCGATTCGTCTTCGTTAGTTCATCGAAAAAGAGAAGAACTGGTGCCAAATTGTCATAAGCCGTGCAAGTAAAGGATTTTTTTGGGGGGTTGTGGTAATTTTTTCACAGCTACCCCTTGCTCAGTCAATGGACAAATCCAAATTTCAAGTTAAATCTCACCACAACCTTATCTATAAAGAAGGACCCCTTACTTAGAAGAATATGATAGTCATGCTGAAATCAAGTCTATATCAAATTTTCTAAGCTAAAGAATAATATTTATAATTCTTACAAGTTCTGCATTCAACAACAACCATCATTTTGTTTTAAAGGAAATTGGTGATTGACCCTTGGAAGATTAGTCTAGTAATAAACGAATAATAATAATAATAACAAAAAAAAAAAAAA
>NC_044917.1:18482271-18489513 GCF_003576645.1 Ipomoea triloba
AACTCAAATATGTCTTTCCTTCCCCCTCAGTTAAGTTAGACATATACTGGTTGACCTCATTGACCACCTCTAACGTTGGTGCTACTATTGCACTGTTCTTAAAACAACTTCCATCACTGCTTGCACCAGTAAAGTTGGGGAAGGTACTTTTCACAATAGAGGAAATAGGATCACCATTTGACTTTAATAACAATTGACTGGGGATATCAAAATCAGCGTAACCATCAACATCTACCCCAATATTACCATCACCTATTGAAATTAGCCAATTCGCAAATTCTTCAACTTTGTCTTGATTCAATCGAGGTTCCATTGTAGTTAATCTCAAATTTTTTGTTAAACGCATAACTCTACAATGTCTCCAAAGATATGAAGAATTAATTGTTGCAGAAACAATGTCATGTCTTGAACCCTTTGGCACCACTGGTAATATTTGCCTAAAGTCCCCACCTAGAACCACTGTCTTTCCTCCAAAAGTCTTGTTTTGACTTTCATTATTAACAAACCTTAACAAATCTCTCATTGTTTTATCCAACGCCTCAAAACAATGTTTGTGCATCATCGGTGCTTCACCCCAAATTATTAGTTTCGCACGAACAATGAGTTCAGCTAATTGACTGCCTTGATTTATATTGCACGTAGAATCTTCATTGACAGAGATTGGTATTGAAAACCTTGAATGTGTAGTCCTTCCACCCGGAAGAAGTAAAGATGCTATCCCACTCGATGCCACATTGATAACAATATCGCCTTTTGCTCTAATATAAGAAGAGAGCGCACGCCACAAAAATGTCTTTCCTGTACCACCATACCCATAAACAAAAAATAGTCCACCATTGTTGGAATCAATATCATTGATAACGGCATCATATATTTCTTTTTGTTCTTCTGTAAGTCTCTCCTTAAGCCGTTGACTCTCCTCGTTTTCCCTAGCACGGTCATATGCTAACTCTTCCCACAACAATCGGTTTTCCACATGAACATGACTTGCTTCATTAATTACCGGCATGTTTGGAAATCTTTCAAAGTCTTGTTATAGACTAATAAAAGCTTTGACAATTCCATTAGCGCAAAATTCATTTTCTCTTCATCAGTTAGAAATATATCTGTAACAAAAGATAGGTCCATTAAATAAAATTTAAAAACAAAAATTAGTACATAAACCTTTAATACTTGAATAATAATACCTTGCAAGTTTAATAATCTCCTACGGGTATGTTGAGCATCATCAGCCAGATGTGTCCACACCTTCTCCCATACAACTTCAGGACGTGCCATTGTATTTGACAACAACAGAGTAACAAACAACTTTCTTAGTGAGTGGGGTGTTGCAAAATGGCTAGCTTCCAATATTGCATCAACATATTCCCTATCATCTTGTAATAAACCCCGCGCATAACATGCCTCCTTAAAAGTATTGTACTGTACTCCATTATATGACCTTATGTCAGAAAAGGTTGTTGGGCCTACTCCATTATATGACCTTATGTCAGAAAAGGTTGTTGGGCCCCTGACTATGTTCAACAAACATCGGAGATAATATAATTCCCCAGTACCCGGTGGAACATAAAAGATACGGCCAATAGAAAAACCTCTTTTACGTGGATGCCATTGACGAATATTTTTCTTCCACACAAATTTATTGGGCATCTCAATATAGGTTAGCAATTTAGCTTCTTGGAAAGTTTTGTTTGCCTCAAACCATTGTGTGAACATGCTTTGCCCCAAAGTTTCTTTGTTCAATACTGTCTCAACATCCTCATCATCCTGAAAGAAGACCGTTTGGCTATCTGGTAAATGGAAACTAAGCCTCTCAACTGGCGGGTTTCTACATTGAATCTCAAAACTTAGTAGACGCCAAGTAGCCTCAGATGCAGAAACGTATCTACAAGCATAGTACATGTTGATCTCATCGACTAATTGTACACCATCTGCATTTGATGTTGTTTTATAAAATTCAGCAGTAACGCGATCATTTCCCTTGTTCACGTACTTGAATAAGTATTTGATAGATCTAGATTGATTGCACCACTCCATATTCATATGTGCCTTGTATATCAAAAGCAAGTATCTGTTATGGGGTACCACATATCTGTTGTCCAAATGAATACCATTCTTGGTAATTGTTTTGCCATCATCCCGTCTTCTATATATTGGGTAAGTATCTGCATCAAACTTTGAGTTTTCAACAAACTTTTTGGGAAAATGTTTAGAACACCGTCCATTTACCATGCATGGAGATGTCTTTCTAGCAACACCACAAGGACCATGTAACATAAACTCCTCGACTGCTTGATGGTACTCAGGATCTAATTCTTTGCTCGGGATTTCAGCAGAGATTATTGAGTCCACTATACTTTGATATGGAATACTTGTGTTCAAACCAAGAAAAAGAAGTATATGAGCATGAGGTAATCCCCGTTTCTGAAATTCAATTGTGTAGATCACTGTCATAACAAAAAAAGAACTGTAAATTAAGAGGTTAGTACAATAATTTTTAACATAAAAAAATTGAAGTTTAATTTTTTCTTACATGCTTTTACCGGACCAAATAATTGCCCTGCCTTGAATTCCTTAATTAATGAATCAAGCTTCATTTTGAAAATTCGTGCAACAATATCTGGTCTATCCTCGGCTCTCAAACCTCTTAGTTGAACATATCGTTGGATTTCCGGCCACTTTGGGTTACATGTGAATGTAATGAATAAGCTTGGATACCCTATCCAATGACATATAGCCATAGCATCTTGATAATTCTGTATCATATATCTTGCACCACCCGTAAAACTTGATGGTAAAATAACTCTCTTACCTTGCGTTGAAGGGTCTATATCTCCTCTGAACAATGCATCAGACAAACCTTTGTACACTTCACAAAGCAATGCCTTTTGATTGTTACGGATGAATAGTAGACGACCTGCTTCCACCATTGTGTACCCATCAACTAAAAATTGTTGTAACAATCTCCTTGCATGCAATAAGGTTGAAAGTTGACTTCGCCTTTCATGTATTTTAAAAGCAAAATACTCTCTTGGGGATATACGTTGTTTGCTACCACCCACTTCGTTACTATTTGTACAAAATTGTATATCATCCCTATATCCATCTTCTCCAAAAGGAAACAATAAAGGATACTGTAATGGTAAGTACGCAGGGTTGAGCTCATTAATCCTCTTAAGCAACCCTGACTTACACTCAACTATAATGTCTCGCATACCCATGTCCGGGTCTAAATCTCCAACAATCAATGCAGCAACCTCGGAGACTGTAGGTAGATTATATGTCCTTGCATCTTTGGACCTCTTTCCTATTAGTCTCATCCTTATTTCAGTTCTAGGATTTTTTTGAATCTCACTTCTGGCCATTCGAAACGACTTAACCAAAACATTATGCTCATCTAAAGCTGCCTTTATATCATTAACAACCTCCATCTCTATTGATGAACTAACAATGTCATTCCTAAATAATTAAAAAAAAATTGTTATATATTAAAAAAATTATATTAATTAACAATAAATAGAAAAGCGTGAATATTACCTTATTGATGTAAGACGATTGTTAACTTCATTTTCCGTGCCATGGATATACAATTGTGCAAACTTTGGTGTAGCACCATCCACAGGTTGCAAGCTTCCAATTAAGTGAAAGTTTTGGCCGTTCAGACGATAAACAGGTGGACCACCACCTTGATTTACTGTTCTATCAACTTTTCCACCCATTGATGTAAAACAAAACATATTGTTATATGAGCGAATATTTTGCAAGAAGTGGTCTCTTTTGTCACCGACCTTAAAAAAAAGATCCAAAATTTGTTGTGGCGGTTTGTTCTCAAGTGGTAATTTAATCTTACCATTGGTACAACATAATGAATACTTAGTAAATCCGTTAGAATTCCGTGCACCTACACGCTCTTCGTACCATAATAAGGCGCCGCAATGTTGGCATGAATCACACGGATCCCCAAAATCGGCATAAGTGACTACAACAAAAATATAAAACTAAATTTTTAGCAACCCTTGTTCAATAATTATTTGAATAATATATTAGTGGCAAATCTACAAATGTAATAAAAATGAAGTAAGAACTAACCAATTGATTCATTATTTGTTAAATCTTGTTCCTCCATAGCCTCGTCGAAGTCATTGTTTAAGTTTCTAAACTCCATTGTAGAAGACCTCATTGCATTGGTTATAGTACTGCTTGTACTTTGGAAGGAGGAATCTAATTTCATATATATATTGTAAGAATGTAGGTAACAAAATTACTCTTAAAAACGAAATTTTAAGATATTTAATAATAAAAACAATAACTAAAAAATTGTATATATGAGAAAATTAGGGTTAAATTTGAAAAGCACTATTATTTGTAATACCTCGTTCTCGATTCATATTAAGTGTCACGGGGATATCCTGCAACGGTGTCCTGTTTTAGTCCATCAAATTATTGCTCACCCTTGAAGGACCTAAAATAAAGATTTCTATGTCAGATTAAAACATTTAAAAATTTGCTAACATTGGTACATAACATTTTAAAATTTGATAATAATGTACTGACCTTCAGTTAATACGCTCAATGGAGTAACTAAGGATGATTGAAAAACACCAAATAATTGATTTGGAGTTTGAATAGAAGATAACCGATTACGTTTTGTACTAATGACATTTTCATCTTGTATCGAATTTTCATTTTCTATGTAACAAATATAAATTCAAATTAGATTTAGATATACCATGAAAAAAATACATAGCAAAATTTTAACAAAATAAAATTATTAGGTTCAGAGAAAAACTAACATACTGAAGATTTAATTAATATAACAATTTAGTAGTCACAAAAATGATAATACAACACAACAAATAATATTAATTTAACATCTATATAAATATACCTATACATACATACATATAATAAATGTATATACATATATTTATGTATGTATAGGTACATATATAATTTTATATATGACAAAAGTAAATTCAATTCTATAAACACAATTATTTATAATTTATAACAAATATAAATTCAAATTAGATTTAGATATACCATCAAAAAAATACATAGCAAAATTTTAACAAAATCAAATTATACCTATACTAAAGATTTAATTAATATAACAATTTAACAAAATGAAATTATACCTACACTAAATTAATAACCACAAAATCTATATAATATAATACAAAAACTTAGTAACAACAAAATTTATAATTTATAATACTACAAAACAAATAATCTGAATTAAATATCTATATGTATAGATATATACCTATACATACGTACATACATATACATAGATATATACCTATACATACATACATATATATATAAAACCAAAAAAAAAAAGAAGGGAAACGGGATATGTAGTAGATGGTATTCCAGAACCATCTACTACACTGTAGTTTCCATCTCCTCTTTGCTCTTTACTTGCTGCTCTCTGATCTCAAATCTCACCTCTGTACTAAAGTTCTTTGGATCATATTCCAGATCCGTCTACTACGATCTATACTGTAGTTTCCATCTCCTCTTTGCTCGCTGCTCTCTGACCTTAATGTCACCTCTCTACTCAAAATCGTTGGATCATATTCCAGATCCGTCTACTACGATCTATACTCATTCTGCTCACGCCTCTCTGCTCTCTAATCTCAACTCTCACCGACCGGAATATTCAATTTCCTAACACGTAACTCTCACCTAACTACAGTTTCCTACTCCAAAAATTAGAGGCGACGGTGACCTTGATTTGGGAAACCACAGTCCTATGAAAATGGCTACTATCCTGACGGATTCAAATTACGATGGAGTGCAAGGGTAAGATTTCTCTGTTAGAAATGAAATTTGTAGCAATAACTCAGTGTATTTAGGGTTTGTTCTAGTCGACCTCAAGTTTGGGCGAGTTAATTTTTGCTAGTTCACTATTGTTTTAATTTTTTGAAAATCTCAGTAATTCATTGAAACATTGGACGCAATCTAGTGAGTTTTTCTACTTCGGGTTTCGGAATCGAAGAAAATGTTTGTTTGTTTTAAAATTAGATTCACACTGTTTTAATCTAGGGTTCTTTGGTTGTATGCTATATGCAGATTAATGGAAGAAAACAAATAGCCCGAAAAAAGATAAGTACCTTTCATTTGATACCTTTCATTTGATATGTTTAGCTTCAATCTAAATCTGTTTACTACATTCACATTTAACCCTAACCTTAATGAGAACTTGTTATCTTTTGCAGGTGAAGAAACTCATCAAACTATAATGGAAAAAGATAAGTATTCTTTAAGCTAAAAAAAAAAGATATTTACTGAGATATTTTTTAACTACTACAACTATAAAATACATTACTGTATGTACAACTGAGATATATAGATTGAGTTACATACCTTTATTCTCTGAATGTCCTTTCCTTTTCGTTCCTAGAACTGTAGATCTGGTCAATTTCTTCATGTCTTGAAGGTAGAGTATGGAGAGTGTCTTGAAGGTAGAGTATGGAGAGTGTCTTGAAGGTAGAGTATGGAGAGTGTATTATCTGAAAGTTGTTAGTGTTTCATCATAGTGGCTTTTATAAATTGTAAAGGTTCAGAGCAATTATGATTGATTTTTGCTATTACTTTGTTCATTGGAAATCCAACAGTTTTGGTGTACTAATTACTGATTTTCTATTTAATATGACTTGATACCAATGTAAAAATGATTACAAATAAATCCAGTGTACATCTTACTGACTGTATGACCAATATACCCATCAAGACTGCCTTTTGAGTACTTTATTTAGTAATTGTGTCTTTCATTTACTTTAATTAATTGACAACACACAACTCACCTCACCTGTAAACTATCATTTAAAGGGTTCTGTCTTTAATTAGACACACCATCATTTGACTATAAAAGAGATATTTTAGTGTAATTGAAACCAACTTTATATTGTTATGTCTAATTCTGCCTTTAATTAAACACATCACTGTTAGGAACATAATGTATTAGGTTTTGATGATACCAAAATGTATCTTAGAATCCCCTAAGTCTCGAAAGATAGGAATCAATGTAAGTTCGACAAGTAAACTAAGAGCGAAAATACAATCGGGTAACTTGAGCTCAACTCGGAAAATATTTAAGCTTAAGGTAAACTTGTGTGAACATCTTAGAAAGTCTTGTGTTGTAATCCCATAGATAGATCAGAAGAAGGCACGGGACAACACTGGAGGAATAAGGGTCTGCGAGACATCAACTAAGTCTCGAGACATAAGCAGAGT
>NC_044917.1:18493602-18514402 GCF_003576645.1 Ipomoea triloba
AACGAGGATCAATGGGAATTTAAAAAGAGTAACTTTTACCAAAAGTAGCAAGTGGAGCATGGACTCAAGAAAGTGGATTATGGAATATCCACTACCAAACAAAAGGTTCAAGTTACAAGACCACCACTCCATGAAAAATGCTGAAACGATGCGAGTCCCATACATAGCATGGGAGACAAATTTCAAACGGAATAATTTTCCCTCCAACGGAATTATTCCTTTACTCTCATATAAAAAGGACGTGAAGACACAAATCAATCACTCAAGGGGGAAATTTTCGTAAGAGATCGGCTCGATTCGAAAATCTTAAGAGGTGTCTATTTCAAACGTTCATGTGCCTGAGCTCAATCCAGAATATCATCCTGATATTCAAAATAGCGAGAAAAACACATCTTAGTGTTTGAGAGAGTTACAAAGCTTAAACTGCTATACATCTAGAAGGTGACCGAAGCTGCTCTACATCGAAGTTGATTCAACGATAGCTTTTGGTCAGATTGGAGCTTGTTACACTCAACTGTGACAACCAAAGGTCCTTGCTTTGGATTAAGCAAGAAGAGGCGGAGTAACCTGGCAGCTGTCTAGTGAAGATCCTGAGGCTTGAGGCGGGCTTGGTGATCAAAGCTCAAGTGCTCGAGAGGTGGAGTAACTGGAAGCGGGGAGAAAAACCTGAGGAGGGGCGGAGTAACTTGGAAGCTGTCTTGTGAAGATCCTGAGGCTTGAGGCGGGCTTGCTGATCAAAGCTCAAGTGCTCGATAGGTGGAGTAACAAGAAGCGGGGCGAAAAACCTAAGGCTTGAGGCGGGCTTCGTGATCAAAGCTCAAGCGCTCGATATTGTACTAAAAGGGAAGTTTTAGTGCAATCCTTCCAGGGAGTTTCTGGAAGAAGAGTGGATGTAGGCGGGTTGGCCGAACCACTTAAAAATCTCTCTCGCATTTACTTTCTGCTTTTATCTCTCGCTATCTAACTCTCGAACTGCACTGCACATAACCGCACCTCTCGAACTAACTCAAACTCGTGCTAACTAAAAGGGGATAACCTTTCCGCTGCGCATAAAACTTTGTCTTCATCTTGTGAGGTATCGGACCTAAACATCCTAAGTCCAATACACACGAGAAGTTGAAAAAGATTTGCAAAATCTTATACAAGTCTATTCACCCCCCCTCTAGACTTGTACCCCATCCCCTTGGGACCAACAATTGGTATCAGAGCAAGTTCTCTGATCGATATAAACCTTTGTTTATATTTCCTAGAGATCCTTCTTTGAAAAACCATTTAAAAATCTTTCAAAGCACGAGATAATTTTTAAAATGGATAGCATGTTGTCGAGACATCTTCTTTTTGATCTTAGCAGGTTCGATGACTGGAAAACACGCATGCTTGCGTATCTATCAGCCCTCCATGATGAGATGGCCGAGGTTATAACTTTTGGACCAGTCAAGATCTTAATGGTCAATACTGCTGCAGCTCAAACCCAAGACACACAAAAGTACATCCCAAAACCAAGGGAAGAATGGACAAGTGATGACAGGAAGAGAAACAACCTGGACAATATTGCCAAGGACATTCTCTTCAGAGCTATAGACGAAACCATCTTCCCAAAAGTGAGAAAGTGCAAAACTGCAAAAGAGGTATGGGATACTTTGATGTTAATTGGTGAAGGTGACGAACAGGAAAAGGAGAACAAGCTCACCGTGGCCATGAAGAAGTTCGAGGACTTCAAGATGAAGCCAGGGGAGAGCATCGATAGCATGGAATCTCGGTTCATGAAGCTATCAATCGAGATCAGTGATCTCGAGAAGGAGATTCCACAAAAGGAGCTAAACCTGAAGGTCTTACGAGGCCTTACCAAGGAGTGGGAAATGAAGGTGATCACAATGCGTGATCACAGGGATTTGAAGAACACCACAACCGACCAACTTTTCAGAGATCTCAAAGCCTTCGAATTTGAGATGCTTCCGAGAGATGAGGACGTGGTGGACAGACGGAATGTGGCACTGGTTGCTGATCAACCATCCACCTCTTCAAGGTCAGATCCTAATCCCACTAATATGTTATCTGACGAACAGTTTGCTCTCTTCATGAGGAAATTCAGGAAATTCATGAGGAAGTCAACGGAGAGCAACACAAGTTCACCTTCCTCCTCAAGAAGGAACAATGAGAAACATTCATCCAGAAGGATAGAGGAGGAAAATCAGGGTCTCTGCTACAACTGCAGGAGACCAGGGCACTTCAAGGCTGAATGTCCTTACCCTATGGTAAGTAAGTATCAAGGCCAAGAAGGCAGGGATTCCAGGAGAAAGGAGGAATCCAAAGAGAAGCCAGCACAAAGTGGCTTCAAGGGAGACTCAAGGAAACATCTGCGTAGAAAGGCGCTTGTTGCTGAGGAACTCGAGAGAGCAATCGAGGAGTCCGAGACATCGAGCTCCAGTGAAGGCAGCAGCAGCTCAGAAGATGAGAGGGGACTCATCTGCTTATACACCGAGGAAGAAGAGGATCAATGTCTAATGGCCATTGACAATGAGGTAACCTCCACTTCCACTTCTCGCTGCTCTACCTCTACCTCTCGTTGTTCTTCGTTCAGAAGCGATGAAGATCCCTTTGAGATGCTTGAAACACTTAAAAGGGATCTCGGTATCGCTAACAGCACTCATGCCAAAATCTGGGAAGAAAACAGCAAGCTAACCGCTGAAAGAGATATGCTTAAGAATGTCTCGAAAGAGAATTCGGAGCTAACTCTCAAAGTAAGTGAGTTAGAAGCCAAAGTAATCCTACTGGCTGAAGAGTGCAAAGCTCGAGAGACCAGAGAGCTTAATCTTAGAAAGGTCATAGCATCATACACGAATTCCTCCAAAGCTATGGAGAAAATGGTAAATGATCACAGACCTACTAGTGATAGAACCGGTCTAGGGTTCCGTCAAGACTGTCTCTCGAGAGATAAACAGACCAATGGTTTGGGAACTTCAAATAATGGAGGATCTCAACCCAAACCAAACAAAGGTCATAAAAGACCAACAGAAAAGACCAGAGTAGCTATTCATAAACCGTCCCTATACACCAGCAATGGAAAGTATAGGAAAGCTACGAAGAATGGCCGGGTAAACAATATCGAGAAATCACCTTGCTATCTCTCGCAAGGCCATTCCAAGTACAAAAGGAGCTACATTCCATATAATGCGCCTCAAGGCAAATATGGATGGTCTGAGATCCATTATAATGCGCCTCAAGGCAAATATGGATGGTCTGAGATCCATAGAGTTGCGCCTCAAGGCAAATATGGATGGTCTGAGATCCATAGAGTTGGGAACTCACGGATGGAGAAAGGGTCTGAGATCCATAGAGTTGGGAACTCACGGATGGAGAAAGGCAGACTCTATCCATCTAGTGAGAACTCACGGATGGAGAAAGGCAGACTCTATCCATCTAGTGAGAATTGGTCATCGAATCATAATTTCTGGAAGAAACCTCACTTCCATTGGTCATCGAATCATAATTTCTGGAAGAAACCTCACTTCCAACAATTTCACATGACCAAACAGCGTATGAAAGGCATGGTGCATAAGCCAATCGAAAAGTCTATACCTAAGTTGATTTATGCACCAAAGAGGCCCAAAACCTTTGCTAGCATTCCTTATGATTATCAAACGTATAATGGCTACATTGCACCTAGGCCCGGAGTAATGGGTCCAAGGTATAAATGGATGCCTAAACTTACTAACCAACCAGGACCCAAAGTTTGGGTACCTAAATCTGCTTGATCTACTTGCAGGACACCAGGGACACATGGTTCATTGACAGTGGATGTTCGAGACATATGACGGGAAACTTAACATTGCTAGAGAACATCCATCCTATCGAAGGTCCCCTGGTGACATTTGGAGACAACGAGAAGAAAGGACGTACAAAGGCTGTTGGTGAAGTTCATAAAAATGAATTGGTGATCAAGGGGGTATCCTACGTTGAGGGGCTCAAATTCAACCTCCTTAGCACAAGCCAGTTCTGTGACAAGGGCTACAGAGTAATCTTCACCTAAGGCAAGTGCCAAATCATACAAGAGGAATCTCTCGAAGTCGTCCTGGAAGCAGCAAGGAAAGGAACCATGTACATAGTGGATTGGAGATCTGCCAAAAGGAAAGGAACCATGTACATAGTGGATTGGAGATCTGCCAAACCGAAAGGAACCATGTACATAGTGGATTGGAGATCTGCCAAACCAAAAGGAACCATGTACATAGTGGATTGGAGATCTGCCAAACCATCCCTAACCATGTACATAGTGGATTGGAGATCTGCCAAACCATCCCTGTGTATGCTGGCAAGGAGCAGGGAAGACTTATGCTGGGATTGGCACAGTAAGCTTAGCCATCTGAACTTCAAAACTATCAACAAGCTTACTAAGAGGAACCTTATGGAAGGACTGCCCAAAGTTACGTTTCGAAAGGACAACATTTGTGAGGCATGTCAACGCTGCAAACAGACCAAATCCTCTTTCAAAGCCAAAGCCGAGACATCATCTACTAGACCACTAAGTCTTCTCCATATGGACTTATTTGGCCCAGTAGACCCACCCAGCATGAGAGGAAGAAAGTACACTCTTGTGGTAGTAGATGACTACACAAGATTCACCTGGACCGTGTTCTTAACCAAGAAAAGCGAGATAAAAGTTGCCTTACCAAACCTTCTGAAGCAGGTTCAAATTGAAAAGGATGTCTCGATACTAAAGATTCGGTCAGATCAAGGTGGAGAGTTCGTTAATCAAGTTATCGAGAGCTACTGCAACGAAAACGATATTCATCATCAATTGTCAGCTGCTCGAACGCCTCAACAGAACGGAGTTGCTGAAAGAAGGAACAGAACTCTCAAGGAAGCCGCAAGGACCATCCTCTCGCAAGCTAACATACCTCAAGGATTTTGGGCAGAAGCAATCAACACAGCGTGCTATACCCAAAATCGGTCCTTGATCGTGAAAGGAGTTGGAAAGACTCCATATGAGTTGTGGAATGGAAGGAAACCGGATGTAAGCTACTTCCACACATTCGGGTGCAAATGCTATGTCCACAACAATGGGAAAACTCAGCTAAGAACCTTTGATGAAAAGGCAGATGATGGAGTATTTCTGGGATACTCATCAACCAGTAAAGCTTTCAGAGTCTTCAACAAGCGAAGGTTGGTGGTTGAAGAATCCATACATGTCTCTTTTGATGATAGAGCATCAACAGATCAACTATCAAAGTCAATGGAAGCAGCTGAGGAAGCTCAGTCGGAGTCAATCGAGAGATTAGAATCACCTCTCGATGGGAAGAAACCGATAGTTCGAGACATAGCGGAACTCCCGTCAGAATCAGATGATGAAGAGCCTACCAAGAAGAAAGCTCTTGACTCAGTTGATTCGATCCAGATCATAGATGCTCAATCCACATCTCAACCTTCAACGGAAGTGTCAACTGAGGAGCCACAACACGACCTAAGATGGCTGAGAAGTCACCCTGCTGATCAAGTGATTGGAGATGTACGTGACAGAGTTCNTACATAGTGGATTGGAGATCTGCCAAACCATCCCTGTGTATGCTGGCAAGGAGCAGGGAAGACTTATGCTGGGATTGGCACAGTAAGCTTAGCCATCTGAACTTCAAAACTATCAACAAGCTTACTAAGAGGAACCTTATGGAAGGACTGCCCAAAGTTACGTTTCGAAAGGACAACATTTGTGAGGCATGTCAACGCTGCAAACAGACCAAATCCTCTTTCAAAGCCAAAGCCGAGACATCATCTACTAGACCACTAAGTCTTCTCCATATGGACTTATTTGGCCCAGTAGACCCACCCAGCATGAGAGGAAGAAAGTACACTCTTGTGGTAGTAGATGACTACACAAGATTCACCTGGACCGTGTTCTTAACCAAGAAAAGCGAGATAAAAGTTGCCTTACCAAACCTTCTGAAGCAGGTTCAAATTGAAAAGGATGTCTCGATACTAAAGATTCGGTCAGATCAAGGTGGAGAGTTCGTTAATCAAGTTATCGAGAGCTACTGCAACGAAAACGATATTCATCATCAATTGTCAGCTGCTCGAACGCCTCAACAGAACGGAGTTGCTGAAAGAAGGAACAGAACTCTCAAGGAAGCCGCAAGGACCATCCTCTCGCAAGCTAACATACCTCAAGGATTTTGGGCAGAAGCAATCAACACAGCGTGCTATACCCAAAATCGGTCCTTGATCGTGAAAGGAGTTGGAAAGACTCCATATGAGTTGTGGAATGGAAGGAAACCGGATGTAAGCTACTTCCACACATTCGGGTGCAAATGCTATGTCCACAACAATGGGAAAACTCAGCTAAGAACCTTTGATGAAAAGGCAGATGATGGAGTATTTCTGGGATACTCATCAACCAGTAAAGCTTTCAGAGTCTTCAACAAGCGAAGGTTGGTGGTTGAAGAATCCATACATGTCTCTTTTGATGATAGAGCATCAACAGATCAACTATCAAAGTCAATGGAAGCAGCTGAGGAAGCTCAGTCGGAGTCAATCGAGAGATTAGAATCACCTCTCGATGGGAAGAAACCGATAGTTCGAGACATAGCGGAACTCCCGTCAGAATCAGATGATGAAGAGCCTACCAAGAAGAAAGCTCTTGACTCAGTTGATTCGATCCAGATCATAGATGCTCAATCCACATCTCAACCTTCAACGGAAGTGTCAACTGAGGAGCCACAACACGACCTAAGATGGCTGAGAAGTCACCCTGCTGATCAAGTGATTGGNTGTTTGCTTGCTTTCTATCTCAAATTGAGCCTAAGGTGATCGATGAGGCTCTATGTGATCCAGATTGGGTACAAGCCATGCAAGAGGAACTTCATCAGTTTGAACGGAACGATGTTTGGGAACTAGTTCCGAGACCTCATCATCAGAATGTCATTGGTACAAAGTGGGTTTTCAGAAACAAGATGAATGAGGATGAAGTTATTGTTAGGAACAAGGCCAGACTTGTTGCCAAAGGTTATTGTCAGGAGGAAGGAATAGATTTTGATGAAACCTTCGCTCCAGTGGCACGTCTCGAAGCCATACGCATCTTTCTCGCATATGCCGCCTTCAAAGACTTTAAAGTATATCAAATGGATGTCAAGAGCGCTTTTCTGAACGGACTTCTCGAAGAAGAGGTGTATGTTGAACAACCTCCGGGTTTCTTGAAGGACGTGGGAGCTGACAAAGTATACAAGTTGAAGAAGGCACTTTACGGCTTAAAACAAGCTCCGAGAGCTTGGTATGACACCTTATCCTCTTTTCTACTTTAGTGTGGGTTCACCAAAGGCCTAGTGGACAAAACATTGTTTAGAATTAAGGATGAGGATCACATCTTATTGGTGCAAATCTATGTGGACGATATCATTTTTGGAAGCACCAATCCAGACTTGTGCGAGAAGTTCTCCAGGTTGATGAAGGGGAAGTTCGAGATGAGCATGATGGGAGAACTCAACTACTTCCTTGGATTACAAGTGAGACAGCTTAAGGAAGGTATCTTCATCAATCAGGAGAAATACACCAAGGATCTGCTCAGAAAATACAACATAGAAGGGAAATCCTCAGTCAAAGTACCCATGGGAACCTCTCTACGTATCGATGTCGACAGTGAAGGTCGAGAGGTCGATCAAACTACATATCGAGGTATCATCGGATCTCTTCTTTATTTAACTGCTAGTAGACCATATATATCCTTTGCAGTAGGTGTATGTGCTAGATTTCAGGCAAGTCCTAAGGAAAGTCACTTAAATGCATCTAAAAAGATCCTTAGGTATCTCAAAGGTACGCAAAGTGTTGGACTTTGGTATTCGAGAGGTGGATCTTTCGAACTTATGGGATATTCAGATGCGGACTTTGCCGGTTGTAAAATAGATCGAAAGAGCACATCAGGGACATGTCAGTTTCTAGGTGGAAGACTTGTCTCATGGTTTAGCAAGAAACAGCATTCGATAGCTACAAGCACCGCTGAGGCAGAATATGTAGCAGCTGGAAGTTGCTGTGCTCAGGTTTTATGGATGAAGCAACAACTACTGGATTATGGTGTTGAATGTAAAGAAGTTAAGATCATGTGTGACAACACAAGTGCTATAGCTATCACTCAGAATCCAGTATTACATTCAAGAACAAAACACATTGATATCAAGTATCACTTCATCCGAGACCATGTTGAGAAAAAGGATATAACTTTGGAATACGTTGCAACGGAGGAGCAACTAGCAGATATTTTCACAAAAGCGTTATGTGAAAATAGATTCTCTCAACTAAGGTTAGAATTGGGAATGATAGAATTGGGATGAATGATCAAATCTTATCTTCTTGTATTTAGTGCCATGAACTGTTTCGCATGTGAGGGGCGGTTTCATCAACTTTATGGCAGCTTTGGAGTTACACAGCATTGAATGGTCATTCATATGGCATCCCGTGACTCAACAGTGGTAACCTTTTTGGGCTATAAATAGAAGGGTTTTCTCATCAGTTTATGTCATCGACTTCTTCATGGAAAAGAAGAAAAGAAAAGACGATGTACCGTTCTGGTATAGAGGGAGAAAATCAGCAACGAAATCCAAAGACTTTCAAGGAGAGAACTATCCAGAATCAACGAAGAGTGAACAGATTACGGAGCTTCCTGATAATCCAAGCAAGCATCCTATTCCCATCCAAGGTGAATGGATCCCCAAATGCGAGGAGATCCACAACGATGGGATACTGGAGTCAGGAGGAGAGTCTTGCACAAGTGGGACTCCTACCGCTGCACATTCTGGAAAAGGACCTCCCTCAACCAAATGGAGAACCAAGGGAAAGGGAGATGAAGCCTGTGAGGAAGGCAGCAGCGGAGAGAAGAACAAGAAGGGGAGTAGCCACCTCTAGTTCTGTTATTAGGAGAAATAGGATTTTAGATGGCTAGTTCCTGTTCTAACGATAGATTCCTATTAGGCTATCCAAGGCCAAACAAAAGTTTCTATGGAATCTAATAGGATATTGATTCATATGTAATGTTTTCGAAAATCACTAAATGAACTTAAGAAAATGTTCCAAGTGATATCTTTTGATGAATCAATCTTGTCTCCGTATCGCAATCTGTGTTCGAAAGGTAGTTCGAGAGGTACATGTTCAGTTTGCCTTTTTGTATTATGTCTCGAAGAAGGGTAGTTCGAGAGATCACTTCAAAAGATATCAAACTGACTATCTACGTATCTCTAAATGGAGGAATAAGGAGGGTTAGGGATCAATCACTCAAGGGGAAGATCCTTAACCACAGGAATGCTCAGATGGAGGAATAAGGAGGTTTAGGGATCAATCACTCAGGGGGAAGATCCTTAAACTAGCAAAGTCGAGAGTTTACCTTCGAGAGGTAAAACAAATGAGCTCAACGGATATATGTGGAATGGCTAACTTTGAGCATTAATGTTAGCCACGTGGTCTTCGGTTATTGACGGTTTTCCGCTCTTAAAGGCATTATCTNTGAAAAGTCTTTTGAAAATATTTTCAAAGCACGAAAAAAAAATTTTAAAATAGATAGCATGTTGTCGAGACATCTTCTCTTTGATCTTAGCAGGTTCGATGACTGGAAAACACGCATGCTTGCGTATCTATCAGCCCTCCATGATGAGATGGCCGAAGTAATAACATCTGGACCNTTGACGGTTTTCCGCTCTTAAAGGCATTATCTTGATAAGTGGAAGCATGCCTATATATAAATATCATCTCTTTAAATCCCACTATCCAAAACCATATTATATCTTACCAAAATACCCTTACCATATCTTACAAACATAACCGTTATAAAGGGTATTTCTGACCTTTAAATTCTTTTAAATTAACCGGGATCCCTTTTTCGTGTCAAGCTCTCAACCCTACCCATATATCCAACCCGAATCCACATGATATAAAAGCCAAATTATTCTTCCTTACCCGGATTCAAGCTCAAACCGAATACCCAAAACCCCCAAATCCTAAACACTGTACACATTCCCTCCAAAACCTCAAATCTGTCAACAATGGCGTCCGAATCCTCCACATCAACCTCATCTTCCGNAGATGAGGACGTGGTGGACAGACGGAATGTGGCACTGGTTGCGGACCAACCAACCACCTCCTCAAGGTCAGATTCTAATCCCATTGATTTTTTATCTGATGAACAGTTTGCTTTCTTCATAAGAAAATTCAGGAAATTTATGAAGAAGACACCGGAAAGCAATACAAGTTCACCTTCCTCCTNTCAACAATGGCGTCCGAATCCTCCACATCAACCTCATCTTCCATCGCATATCAGAGGGAGTTACGACACATTCGCACTCAGATCAAACAAGTCAAGGCGGGGAGTATCCTTGACAAAAACGGCTTCATCACCCACTCGTCAAATCCAAAGATGGCGGAGAAANAACTGTAGGAGACCGGGGCACTTCAAGGCTGACTGTCCTTACTCTAAGGTAAGCAAGTATCAAGGCCTAGAATGTAGGAACTCCAAGAGAAAGGAGGAACCTAAAGAGAAGCCAGCACAAAGTGGCTTCAAGGGAGATACAAAGAAACATCTGCGCAGAAAGGCGCTTGTTGCTGAGGAACTCGAGAGAACAATCGAGGAGTCCGAGACGTCGAGCTCCAGTGAAAGCAGCAGCAGCTCAGAGGATGAGAGGGGGCTCATCTGCTTATACACCGAGGAAGAAGAGAATCAATGCCTAATGGCCATTGACAATGAGGTAACCTCTACTTCCACATCTCGCTGCTCTATTTCTACCTCTCGTTGTTCTTCTTTCAGAAGTGATGAAGATCCCTTTNTCCTCCACGCCATCTGGAACAACAACAAAATGGACTAGGCACATATCATCTTCAATTTTCTTCAACAGTAGGTGCAAAGCTCAGTCTCCAACACCAACCTGACGATCAGTAAAAAGGTTGGTTTCGGTTTTGTTGTTCAATATCTTCTAAGTTTGAAGGGCTTAGAACTGAGGGAAGGGCAAGAGATTCATCGGAATACCTATATGGGTAGGACGAAATCTCAAGCTCCAAAGGCTAAAGGTGTTAAGAGTGCACCTTCTCCCTCGAAGCCTAAGGGAAGGGGCAAAAGGAAAGCCCTAGCCAAGGAGAAGGAATCTGATGATGAGCCTCTGGATACCCTGGTCAAGAGGGTTGCCTTGCCAAAGAGGGCTAAGAAAGCCAAAACCATCGCCATCGCCTTGCCAAAGAGGGCTAAGAAAGCCAAAACCATCGCCATCACTCAGCCAAAGAGGGCTAAGAAAGCCAAAACCATCGCCATCACTCAGATTCGAGAGGTAACACCCTCAGAAACCATCGCCATCACTCAGATTCGAGAGGTAACACCCTCAGCTATACAAGTACCATTCGAAGACAGGGCACACGCCCAGGGGGAACCTCAGGCTACACTGGCCACTAAGGTTGAGAGAGTGCCCCCTACCAGGTCTCTGTCAGGAGCTCTATCTGTAAGTCTACATGCTGATGATGATGCTGAGGGTGCTGATGAGTCTGTGGTTGAACCTCGAGAGGAGGTTCGAGAGATTGAAGGTACTGGGATCAGTGATCCAGTACAGACAGAAGTTGAGGAACCACGAGAGGTGGTTCGAGAGGTAACAGTGGAAGCTGCATCGGCAACAGAAATCCTATCTGCTGGATCTCATGACTTTAATGATGATGCTACTACTCAGTTAGATCGCCGCGGTGAAGATGCCTCTGACTTCTCCAGGGTTCTTCGATGGATAAACTGGAGAACAGGCCCTTTTGATCAACTGATTGCACGAGCAACAGATATGGAGGCTGAGGAGATGTTCGCGTTGAACTAGTTAAATCTCACAGAACTCCCAGCCAGTGAACTTCTTGACCTTGCCCATGAAATGCATACAATCAAGAGAAATCTTGAGAGATCTGACAAAGGGAAGGGCATAGCTGCTGATGAACAAGAAGTTGAGCCTGTAGTGGAACCTGAATTAGAAGCTCAATTTCAAGAAGATATCAGGCTCGCCACTGCATTATCCTTGGGACATCACGTAGAGGATACGAGAGGTCCAGGATAGATCTTTGGGATTGCTCGAGATGATTCTGAGAACCCAATACCAACAGCCGCAATCCCCTTGTCCCAATTAAATTTCTCTGCTCTAGACGAACAGGTAGCAGCTTCGAGAGGTGAATCTGAGACCTCTGAAGCACTTGAGGTGGCACCCAGCTCAGTCATACTGCTGCCAGCTCCTGAGTCCACACCCTCAAACAACACCGATGAAGCACAGATAGTTCGAGAGGGTGAAATACCGTTGCTCCAACTCCCAGGTTTTCCCATCGATACGGAAAGAGAAAGGTGGAGTGCACCAGCTGCTCCTGAAACCATAGTGATTCCTGACTCACCTGAGCAAGCTGAAGTGCAATCTGATGAGCAACGAGAGCAAAATGTTCAAAGTCCTGCTGGTTCGAGAGGTACTGAGGAGGACGATGCGAACATCGAAGGTGGAAACAGGGAAGCACCTGTCGACACTTCGTCTCCAACCCCACCAGCAGAGAACCAAGTTCCCAGCACTGGTTCGAGAGGTGACGCTGAGGGGGAACTTCTATTGGATGGAAACCGGGAAGCGTCCAATACCGAAGAACCCTCCCTGGCTGATCCAATCTCAACAGTTGCTGAAGCTGAGGCTCCAGGTTCGAGAGGTGAAGAGCAAGAAGTGATCCATCCCTCAGGTGGAAATCGGGAAGCGCCTGACATGGAGCTACCTTCGCGCTCTGAACCCAGTGTCCCTGCGGCCCCTCAGACACTCAATCGAGAGATGGACTCGCAACTGCAAGTCATGGGTGGAAATCTGGAAGCACCCAAGTCCCCTCCGATAAAAGGTACTTCTCACTTCTCTTCTTCTACTTCTGACTATGATCAACAGGCCGAAGAAGTCTTCATTGGCGAAGTGCGCCAATTCATGGCTGATCAATCTTAGAAGATGGCTCAGCTCGAGAGAATACTCGCTGTTGTCCGCAATGCTGCAATGCCTACTGCTGGCACAAGTGAATCCCAAGGCCGTCATGCAGAACTTCTCGAACAGGCAGTATGGGCTGAGGATGCAGCACGGAAAGCTGTAGATGAAGCTGCTGTAGCTCGAGTAGAGGCTGCAAGTGCGAGAGCTGAATTAGCTGAGATACGAGCAGAGCTTCGAGCCTTTCAATACTCTAGTGAGCTTCGACAGGACGTAATCAAAGCANAGCCAAAACCATCGCCATCACTCAGATTCGAGAGGTAACACCCTCAGCTATACAAGTACCATTCGAAGACAGGGCACACGCCCAGGGGGAACCTCAGGCTACACTGGCCACTAAGGTTGAGAGAGTGCCCCCTACCAGGTCTCTGTCAGGAGCTCTATCTGTAAGTCTACATGCTGATGATGATGCTGAGGGTGCTGATGAGTCTGTGGTTGAACCTCGAGAGGAGGTTCGAGAGATTGAAGGTACTGGGATCAGTGATCCAGTACAGACAGAAGTTGAGGAACCACGAGAGGTGGTTCGAGAGGTAACAGTGGAAGCTGCATCGGCAACAGAAATCCTATCTGCTGGATCTCATGACTTTAATGATGATGCTACTACTCAGTTAGATCGCCGCGGTGAAGATGCCTCTGACTTCTCCAGGGTTCTTCGATGGATAAACTGGAGAACAGGCCCTTTTGATCAACTGATTGCACGAGCAACAGATATGGAGGCTGAGGAGATGTTCGCGTTGAACTAGTTAAATCTCACAGAACTCCCAGCCAGTGAACTTCTTGACCTTGCCCATGAAATGCATACAATCAAGAGAAATCTTGAGAGATCTGACAAAGGGAAGGGCATAGCTGCTGATGAACAAGAAGTTGAGCCTGTAGTGGAACCTGAATTAGAAGCTCAATTTCAAGAAGATATCAGGCTCGCCACTGCATTATCCTTGGGACATCACGTAGAGGATACGAGAGGTCCAGGATAGATCTTTGGGATTGCTCGAGATGATTCTGAGAACCCAATACCAACAGCCGCAATCCCCTTGTCCCAATTAAATTTCTCTGCTCTAGACGAACAGGTAGCAGCTTCGAGAGGTGAATCTGAGACCTCTGAAGCACTTGAGGTGGCACCCAGCTCAGTCATACTGCTGCCAGCTCCTGAGTCCACACCCTCAAACAACACCGATGAAGCACAGATAGTTCGAGAGGGTGAAATACCGTTGCTCCAACTCCCAGGTTTTCCCATCGATACGGAAAGAGAAAGGTGGAGTGCACCAGCTGCTCCTGAAACCATAGTGATTCCTGACTCACCTGAGCAAGCTGAAGTGCAATCTGATGAGCAACGAGAGCAAAATGTTCAAAGTCCTGCTGGTTCGAGAGGTACTGAGGAGGACGATGCGAACATCGAAGGTGGAAACAGGGAAGCACCTGTCGACACTTCGTCTCCAACCCCACCAGCAGAGAACCAAGTTCCCAGCACTGGTTCGAGAGGTGACGCTGAGGGGGAACTTCTATTGGATGGAAACCGGGAAGCGTCCAATACCGAAGAACCCTCCCTGGCTGATCCAATCTCAACAGTTGCTGAAGCTGAGGCTCCAGGTTCGAGAGGTGAAGAGCAAGAAGTGATCCATCCCTCAGGTGGAAATCGGGAAGCGCCTGACATGGAGCTACCTTCGCGCTCTGAACCCAGTGTCCCTGCGGCCCCTCAGACACTCAATCGAGAGATGGACTCGCAACTGCAAGTCATGGGTGGAAATCTGGAAGCACCCAAGTCCCCTCCGATAAAAGGTACTTCTCACTTCTCTTCTTCTACTTCTGACTATGATCAACAGGCCGAAGAAGTCTTCATTGGCGAAGTGCGCCAATTCATGGCTGATCAATCTTAGAAGATGGCTCAGCTCGAGAGAATACTCGCTGTTGTCCGCAATGCTGCAATGCCTACTGCTGGCACAAGTGAATCCCAAGGCCGTCATGCAGAACTTCTCGAACAGGCAGTATGGGCTGAGGATGCAGCACGGAAAGCTGTAGATGAAGCTGCTGTAGCTCGAGTAGAGGCTGCAAGTGCGAGAGCTGAATTAGCTGAGATACGAGCAGAGCTTCGAGCCTTTCAATACTCTAGTGAGCTTCGACAGGACGTAATCAAAGCACTACTCGATGATCTGTCGAACCAAGTGCCTGCCCAACTTCAAGCACTCTTCGAAGGCATGTCCACCCTTCTTTCCCGCACAGATGATGCCACCAAGGGGGAAAATACCCCTCAAGAAAGGACATCAACAATCAGCAAGAAGAAAAGGGCAGCAAGTGAACCAGCTGGACCTCCTCCAAAAGTCCCAAAGACAATAAGCAAGGCAGTGGAGGAAGCCAAGAGGAAGGAGGATCTAAGGGTTCAGCGCACAAAAGAGTTAGAGAAGCGAAGAGAAGAAGACAGAGAAAGAAAAAGGAAAAGGCAAGAACAACAAACAGAGAAAGAAAGAAAAGATGAACAAAAGATGATCGCCTTTAAGTTTGGAAATAGAGAAGACACCGAGCAAAGTCTCGTCCATCAGATATTCAATCTGGTGAAATATGTTGGAATGTCTCTTCACAGCAACATGTCTCCAGAAGAATGTATCTACTGGTGGAAGAATGAAGTAATTGAAGGTGAGTTTGTTGGGGAGGCTTTCAGAAACTACCTATACTTCCATGTCACAGATGACTATCTGAGTTTGGTAGACACAAAAAACCCCATCAAGACACGAGAAGCAATCAACAAGAAGATTCGAGCAAACAAGAAGTAAGCTCTCGTAGTCCATAACTCTTTCTTGATCATATCTGATTGTTCTTGATCTCTTTTTCTTCTATTTTATCTTTTCTGCTAAAAGTCTTGTAAAACATTCCCGTTTTGTTAATATATATATATATCTTTTGCTGGGGTGTTGCGTGAGTTCTTACTTCATGCTTTAGCAGATTAGCTCACTTGTCAAACTTACCGTATGCGCTGAAAATAAAATCAATGTTCTTTTCTTGCTAATCAGTCATACGAGTGAGTATAAGTGTTGGCATCATCAAAAAGGGGGAAATTGTTAGGAACATAATGTATTAGGTTTTGATGATACCAAAATGTATCTTAGAATCCCCTAAGTCTCGAAAGATAGGAATCAATGTAAGTTCGACAAGTAAACTAAGAGCGAAAATACAACCGGGTAACTTGAGCTCAACTCGGAAAATATTTAAGCTTAAGGTAAACTTGTGTGAACATCTTAGAAAGTCTTGTGTTGTAATCCCATAGATAGATCAGAAGAAGGCACGGGATAACACTGGAGGAATAAGGGTCTGCGAGACATCAACTAAGTCTCGAGACATAAGCAGAGTCCGAGAGATAGGATCTCTCGATACAATAACCCAGTTCGAGACATAAGCAGAGTTCGAGAGATAGATCTCTCGATACATGGGGATCAAGACATCAAACAATCGAGACATCAATCTTGGTCTCGATAAACTAACATTTCTCCAAAAGGCTGAATGATGGTCAGGAAGCATGAATGAAGTTTGGAGAAGAAGAATATCATGGAGATAAAATATTAAGGAGGTGCCAGAAGTGGATGCCACATCAGAATTCCACAACAAACGGATAGAAGGTGCACTAATCCAAAGTCAGTCTTATTCCCTAAAACGAGGATCAATGGGAATTTAAAAAGAGTAACTTTTACCAAAAGTAGCAAGTGGAGCATGGACTCAAGAAAGTGGATTATGGAATATCCACTACCAAACAAAAGGTTCAAGTTACAAGACCACCACTCCATGAAAAATGCTGAAACGATGCGAGTCCCATACACAACATGGGAGACAAATTTCAAACGGAATAATTTTCCCTCCAACGGAATTATTCCTTTACTCTCATATAAAAAGGACGTGAAGACACAAATCAATCACTCAAGGGGGAAATTTTCGTAAGAGATCGGCTATTCGAAAATCTTAAGAGGTGTCTATTTCAAACGTTCAAGTACCTGAGCTCAATCCGGAATATCATCCTGATATTCAAAATAACGAGAAAACACATCTTAGTGTTTGAGAGAGTTACAAAGCTTAAACTGCTACACATCTAGAAGGTGACCGAAGCTGCACTACGAGGAAGATTATCCAACGAAAGCTTTTGGTCAGATTGGAGATTGTTACACTCAACCTGTGACAACCGGAACAACCTTGCTTTGGAGAAGGCAAGAAGAGGCGGAGTAACCTGGGAGCTGTCTTGTGAAGATCCTGAGGCTTGAGGCGGGCTTGGTGATCAAAGCTCAAGTGCTCGATAGGTGGAGTAACAAGAAGCGGGGCGAAAAACCTGAGGCTTGAGGCGGGCTTCGTGATCAAAGCTCAAGCGCTCGATATTGTACTAAAAGNTATCAGGCTCGCCACTGCATTATCCTTGGGACATCACGTAGAGGATACGAGAGGTCCAGGATAGATCTTTGGGATTGCTCGAGATGATTCTGAGAACCCAATACCAACAGCCGCAATCCCCTTGTCCCAATTAAATTTCTCTGCTCTAGACGAACAGGTAGCAGCTTCGAGAGGTGAATCTGAGACCTCTGAAGCACTTGAGGTGGCACCCAGCTCAGTCATACTGCTGCCAGCTCCTGAGTCCACACCCTC
Source organism: Ipomoea triloba (assembly GCF_003576645.1). NCBI lineage: Eukaryota > Viridiplantae > Streptophyta > Magnoliopsida > Solanales > Convolvulaceae > Ipomoea > Ipomoea triloba. The sequence continues at coordinate 18,511,194 of NC_044917.1, forward strand.
AAACAACACCGATGAAGCACAGATAGTTCGAGAGGGTGAAATACCGTTGCTCCAACTCCCAGGTTTTCCCATCGATACGGAAAGAGAAAGGTGGAGTGCACCAGCTGCTCCTGAAACCATAGTGATTCCTGACTCACCTGAGCAAGCTGAAGTGCAATCTGATGAGCAACGAGAGCAAAATGTTCAAAGTCCTGCTGGTTCGAGAGGTACTGAGGAGGACGATGCGAACATCGAAGGTGGAAACAGGGAAGCACCTGTCGACACTTCGTCTCCAACCCCACCAGCAGAGAACCAAGTTCCCAGCACTGGTTCGAGAGGTGACGCTGAGGGGGAACTTCTATTGGATGGAAACCGGGAAGCGTCCAATACCGAAGAACCCTCCCTGGCTGATCCAATCTCAACAGTTGCTGAAGCTGAGGCTCCAGGTTCGAGAGGTGAAGAGCAAGAAGTGATCCATCCCTCAGGTGGAAATCGGGAAGCGCCTGACATGGAGCTACCTTCGCGCTCTGAACCCAGTGTCCCTGCGGCCCCTCAGACACTCAATCGAGAGATGGACTCGCAACTGCAAGTCATGGGTGGAAATCTGGAAGCACCCAAGTCCCCTCCGATAAAAGGTACTTCTCACTTCTCTTCTTCTACTTCTGACTATGATCAACAGGCCGAAGAAGTCTTCATTGGCGAAGTGCGCCAATTCATGGCTGATCAATCTTAGAAGATGGCTCAGCTCGAGAGAATACTCGCTGTTGTCCGCAATGCTGCAATGCCTACTGCTGGCACAAGTGAATCCCAAGGCCGTCATGCAGAACTTCTCGAACAGGCAGTATGGGCTGAGGATGCAGCACGGAAAGCTGTAGATGAAGCTGCTGTAGCTCGAGTAGAGGCTGCAAGTGCGAGAGCTGAATTAGCTGAGATACGAGCAGAGCTTCGAGCCTTTCAATACTCTAGTGAGCTTCGACAGGACGTAATCAAAGCACTACTCGATGATCTGTCGAACCAAGTGCCTGCCCAACTTCAAGCACTCTTCGAAGGCATGTCCACCCTTCTTTCCCGCACAGATGATGCCACCAAGGGGGAAAATACCCCTCAAGAAAGGACATCAACAATCAGCAAGAAGAAAAGGGCAGCAAGTGAACCAGCTGGACCTCCTCCAAAAGTCCCAAAGACAATAAGCAAGGCAGTGGAGGAAGCCAAGAGGAAGGAGGATCTAAGGGTTCAGCGCACAAAAGAGTTAGAGAAGCGAAGAGAAGAAGACAGAGAAAGAAAAAGGAAAAGGCAAGAACAACAAACAGAGAAAGAAAGAAAAGATGAACAAAAGATGATCGCCTTTAAGTTTGGAAATAGAGAAGACACCGAGCAAAGTCTCGTCCATCAGATATTCAATCTGGTGAAATATGTTGGAATGTCTCTTCACAGCAACATGTCTCCAGAAGAATGTATCTACTGGTGGAAGAATGAAGTAATTGAAGGTGAGTTTGTTGGGGAGGCTTTCAGAAACTACCTATACTTCCATGTCACAGATGACTATCTGAGTTTGGTAGACACAAAAAACCCCATCAAGACACGAGAAGCAATCAACAAGAAGATTCGAGCAAACAAGAAGTAAGCTCTCGTAGTCCATAACTCTTTCTTGATCATATCTGATTGTTCTTGATCTCTTTTTCTTCTATTTTATCTTTTCTGCTAAAAGTCTTGTAAAACATTCCCGTTTTGTTAATATATATATATATCTTTTGCTGGGGTGTTGCGTGAGTTCTTACTTCATGCTTTAGCAGATTAGCTCACTTGTCAAACTTACCGTATGCGCTGAAAATAAAATCAATGTTCTTTTCTTGCTAATCAGTCATACGAGTGAGTATAAGTGTTGGCATCATCAAAAAGGGGGAAATTGTTAGGAACATAATGTATTAGGTTTTGATGATACCAAAATGTATCTTAGAATCCCCTAAGTCTCGAAAGATAGGAATCAATGTAAGTTCGACAAGTAAACTAAGAGCGAAAATACAACCGGGTAACTTGAGCTCAACTCGGAAAATATTTAAGCTTAAGGTAAACTTGTGTGAACATCTTAGAAAGTCTTGTGTTGTAATCCCATAGATAGATCAGAAGAAGGCACGGGATAACACTGGAGGAATAAGGGTCTGCGAGACATCAACTAAGTCTCGAGACATAAGCAGAGTCCGAGAGATAGGATCTCTCGATACAATAACCCAGTTCGAGACATAAGCAGAGTTCGAGAGATAGATCTCTCGATACATGGGGATCAAGACATCAAACAATCGAGACATCAATCTTGGTCTCGATAAACTAACATTTCTCCAAAAGGCTGAATGATGGTCAGGAAGCATGAATGAAGTTTGGAGAAGAAGAATATCATGGAGATAAAATATTAAGGAGGTGCCAGAAGTGGATGCCACATCAGAATTCCACAACAAACGGATAGAAGGTGCACTAATCCAAAGTCAGTCTTATTCCCTAAAACGAGGATCAATGGGAATTTAAAAAGAGTAACTTTTACCAAAAGTAGCAAGTGGAGCATGGACTCAAGAAAGTGGATTATGGAATATCCACTACCAAACAAAAGGTTCAAGTTACAAGACCACCACTCCATGAAAAATGCTGAAACGATGCGAGTCCCATACACAACATGGGAGACAAATTTCAAACGGAATAATTTTCCCTCCAACGGAATTATTCCTTTACTCTCATATAAAAAGGACGTGAAGACACAAATCAATCACTCAAGGGGGAAATTTTCGTAAGAGATCGGCTATTCGAAAATCTTAAGAGGTGTCTATTTCAAACGTTCAAGTACCTGAGCTCAATCCGGAATATCATCCTGATATTCAAAATAACGAGAAAACACATCTTAGTGTTTGAGAGAGTTACAAAGCTTAAACTGCTACACATCTAGAAGGTGACCGAAGCTGCACTACGAGGAAGATTATCCAACGAAAGCTTTTGGTCAGATTGGAGATTGTTACACTCAACCTGTGACAACCGGAACAACCTTGCTTTGGAGAAGGCAAGAAGAGGCGGAGTAACCTGGGAGCTGTCTTGTGAAGATCCTGAGGCTTGAGGCGGGCTTGGTGATCAAAGCTCAAGTGCTCGATAGGTGGAGTAACAAGAAGCGGGGCGAAAAACCTGAGGCTTGAGGCGGGCTTCGTGATCAAAGCTCAAGCGCTCGATATTGTACTAAAAAGGGAAGTTTT
>NC_044917.1:18514857-18564866 GCF_003576645.1 Ipomoea triloba
CCCCCCCCCCCTCTAGACTTGTACCCCATCCCCTTGGGACCAACAATCACCATGCAAATGATTTGACTATAAAGGAGGTATTTTAGTGCAATTGACACTAACTTTATATTCTTATGTTTTGACAGTCTAAATCTATGAGAATTAAGGAACATATTCTGTCCTCAACTGTGACGCTTTCAAGGAGAAGAATGTGGCTATCCAGATAAGCATACTTTCTATTCATCTTTAAAATATTGCATCAATTACATTTTTAGAACATGATAAAAACTGTAAATAAACAAAAGTGTAAATCTATCCATAAGTATAACAATATCTATGTGTAGTTACAATCGCTGCTTACTGAATATTGATTATAGATGTGCCTAGTGCAATTTTTTGACTTCTGCTCCAGTTGTTTGCCTTCTGCTTCAATTATTTGCCTTCTGCTACAACTTGAGTTCAATAATTGCCTTCAAAACCAATTATTTTTTCACTTCTGCTCCAATTGTTTGCCTTCTGCTGCATTATCTGCCTGCTGCTCCAATTATTTGCCTGCTGCTACAACTTAATCGTCAAGTACCTGAAAAATAACAAATCTATACAAAAAATAACACTAAGCAGTATACTTACTGCTTACTTAGATAAATTCACATTCATTAATGCAAGTAATTGTAGGCAAGATCATAAAACATTAGCATAGTGAAATACAAAAACAAATAGATTGTTAACCCTAAACTATTATGGTTACAAATTCAAGGGCCCAAACAAATTGTCCAAAAACCACAGACTAATCCAACATCAACACTGTCATATTGTCCAAACACAGATTGTCCAAAGTACTCAATGTTCATCACCCTATTCTTTCTCATCCTCCATTTTCACTACAACCTCTTTCTTTTTCTTTGATGGTTGTGTACTTGAGAATTCTTCCAGTAGACTTCGCTTCATTGCTTCGGTTTCATTCACAGCTTCATCATGCTTTCCAGGAGTAGCAGCAATAGGACTTTCTGTAGGATCATCTGAAAAAAAACCCTGAACAGATAACAAATAAGCATATACTGCTAGTGAAACTTAAAAGGCTATTTGACTGAAATAATCTATATAAATACCTCATCTGAGTCAGAATTATCCTGTGTTAGTTGTAGCTTGGAAGAATATTCATCATCGTTATGCTGGATTAGCCCAGGACAGTAGGTTTCAAACATTTCAGGAAAGTGTTTGACTTGCAGTACTAGAACTGCATTATCGAGGTTATCAAATGTTTCACTTTTCACAGAAATCTTAAAAAACAGACCTCTCCCTTTTAAATTCCTGATGTCTTTAGGAACCTTTTGTTAGGAACATCATGTAATAGGTTTTGATGATACCAACTGTTAAGTAGAAATCCCCGAGTCTCGACGCATAGGCAAAACGCTGTAAGTTCGACAAGTAAACCAAGAGCGAAAATACAACCGAGTAACTTTGAGCTCAACTCGGAAAATATTTAAGCTTGAGGTAAATTTGTTTGAACATCTTAGAAGTCTCGTGTATTGTAATCATATAGACAGATTAGAAGAAGGCATGGGACAACACTGGAGGAATAAGGGTCTGCGAGACATCAACTAAGTCTCGAGACATAAGCAGAGTTCGAGAGGTAGGACCTCTCGATACAGTTATCCAGTTCGAGACATAAACAGAGTTCGAGAGATAGACCTCTCGATATTTGAGTTCGAGACATCAAGCGATCAAGATATCAACCTTGGTCTGGATACACTAACAATTCTCCAACAAAGCTGAATGACGGTCATACTTAAAGTTTGGAGAAGAAGAATATCATGGAGATGGAATAATGAAGAGGTGCCGAACGTGAAGATTTCAAAATGGGCGGAAATGGATGACACGTCAGATTTCCACCACAAACGGTCAAAAGGTGCACCAATGCTGAAGTGGTCTGATTCCCTACAATCAAGGAATAATGGGAATATAAAAAGAGTAACTTTTACCAAAAGACAAAATTGGAGCATGGACTCAAGAAAAGTGAACTATGGAATATTCACTACAAGACAAAGAGGTTCAAGTTACAAGATCACCACTCCATGAAAATGCTGAAAATACGCAAGACCCATGATCAGCATGGGAGACAAATTTCAAACGGAATAATTTTCCCTCCAACGGAATTATTCCTCTACTCTCATATATAAGGACGTAAAGACACAGAAGAAAATAAAGAGAAAAAGGAGTTAAAAAGAAAAGAGGTTCGAAATTCTTAAGAAGTGTCTGTCTAAAACGTTCAAGTGCAAGTGCTCAACTTGGAATATCATCCTGATATTCAAAACAGCGAGAAAACACATCTTAGTGTTTCAAGAGAGTTACAAAGCTTAAACTGTTATACATCCAGAAGGTGACCGAAGCTGCTCTACATCGAAGTTGATTCAACGATAGCTTGTGGTCAGATTGGAGCCTGTTACATTCAACTGTGACAACCAAAAACACCTTGCTTTGGATTAAGCAAGAGAGGTGGAGTAACCTGGCAGCTGTCCGAGTGAAAGAAACCTGAGGCTTGACGCGGGCTTGGTGATCAAAGGTCAAGTGCTCGAGAGGTGGAGTAGCTGGAAGCGGGGAGAAAGACCTTGGAGAGGTAGAGTAACCTGGGAGCTGTCTTGTGAAGATCCTGAGGCTTGACGCGGGCTTGGTGATCAAAGGTCAAGTGCTCGAGAGGTGGAGTAACAAGAAGCGGGGCGAAAAACCTGAGGCTTGAGGCGGGCTTCGTGATCAAAGCTCAAGCGCTCGATATTGTACTAAAAAGGGAAGTTTTTAGTGCAATCCTTCCAGGGAGTTTCTGGAAGAAGAGTGGACGTAGGCGGGTTGGCCGAACCACTTAAAAATCTCTCTTGCATTTACTTACTGTTTTTATCTCTCGCTAACCTCTCGATTGCACTGCATATAAACGCACTTCTCGAACTAATTCAAACTCGTGCTAACTAAAAGGGGATAACATTTCCGCTGCGCATAAAACTTTGTCTTCACCTCGTGAGGTATCGAACCTAAACATCCTAAGTTCAATACACACGAGAGGTTGAAAAGATTTGCAAAATCTTATACAAGTCTATTCACCCCCCCCTCCTCTAGACTTGTACCCCATCCCCTTGGGACCAACACCTTTGTCATTACCTAAAACATAAAAAAAAAAGAGCATTAGTGGTTAAGGCATTTTACTAATCTATTATATAGACATCTAAGTTAAGTTCAAAATCAGGGAACTCACAGATGGCTGCATAGCCTTCAATTCATCTGCCTTTAAACACAACAACTCAAGAACTTCACGGTCCCATAAAAGGAGTGGAGCTGTCCCATTAACATCAACCACACGAATTTTAAGCTTATATCTTAGGGTACCTTTAACAAATCGACCACCACATTTGCCACAATCATACATTCCAGAGTTGAGTTCCAACTTCTTATTACAGTTTGGTTTAGGGCAAGAGTCGTAATACCAATCATTGGGATCAGACTCAATACCTATAATCTTGCATGGTACCCAAAAATCACCAATCTGCCATGAAAAAAAAATAGATTTCTAATTCAATATGTTTTAAAAGTACATAACTACAATGGATTATTAAGAAATAGATACCTCTCTTTTAGAAAAGATCTCAGATAATGTTGTGATCTGCATTTTTGTACTGCTTTCCACTCCACTTGTAGTACCATAACTGAAAGTAGAATTCGATGTAATGCTCTTCAAAGGCGTTTGCTGCTGTATAGATAGACTGAATACACAAATATGAATCTGCTGTTCTCAGGTTTTAGAGATATGTAACATTGATATGTTAAAGAAATGCATCATACCTATTTCTGAATTCAATAAACTCCAAAGTGTTTTGGTTGAATAGCAATTTTGTAGCATCATAAGAACTGCAAATTTTTACTTCTCCAGCTACACAAATATAAATTACAAAATTACAAGATCATAAGGATTAACAAATACTCATGTATTGCAGGAACAAAAGAGTACAATACTGGAAATGAGTTCTCTGATTGCAGGAACAGAAAATTCACAAAGAAACTGAGGTAAGAACTTAGATAAGGAACAAACTATTATCTGAAACTGAGGTAAGAACTTAGATAAGGAACAAACTATTATCTACTAAAATTCTCAGAACTTAGATAAGGAACAAACTATTATCTACTAAAATTCTCAGATTCACTATAGTCTGTTTACACTACTGTACTAAAATTCTCAGATTCACTATAGTCTGTTTACACTACTGTAGATAGTCAAGAAGAAAGAGGTAGATATTCCAGCAACACAAAGCTCTTAAGGAAGACATTCAAAAAAGCACTATCAAGGTAACTGTTATGTAAAATTACACTTACATTTTTCGACCTGCTTAATCCGACCCATCTGAATTAGAACAACCACTGGATCCAAAAGATCACTTTTAAAAAAAGGCTTCACTTTCTCTACATGGTCATCCCAGACAGTAAAAAAAGGCTTCACTTTCTCTACATGGTCATCCCAGACAGTGCATTTCACCTTCACTTTCTCTACATGGTCATCCCAGACAGTGCATTTCACTTGATTACCCCTGCATGAATCATCCCAGACAGTGCATTTCACTTGATTACCCCTGCATGAAATTTTTTTGACAGTGCATTTCACTTGATTACCCCTGCATGAAATTTTTTTTACAGTGCATTTCACTTGATTACCCCTGCATGAAATTTTTTTTTAAAAATTGATGCATATTTTCAATCTGTAAAATAAAACATTTGAGGTTTGTGTAAACTTACTTCAAATCTTCAATCACAAAATCTATCAACCGAGAGGGTCTCCCATTAATCATCTTCTCCAATGGCGAGTATATTTCAACTACACGGCCAATGACATCTAGAAAAATAAAAGAAGTATTAGATCAGTAGTATTTAGTACTGCCTCAAAATCATGAAAAAATTGAATATTTTCTAACTTACCAACCAAAATATTTGCATCCAGTGTGTTCAGAACTTCAAATGGCTTTAGTCTATACATATACCTTGGAAAATCACACCCTTTATAAGGTTTGACCAATGTTTCAGAAAAAACTTTCATCATGCACTCTCCTTCACATGTCTTATAGCAATACCAATGAGTAACTAACAAAAAAATTTTTATGCAGTACACATTTCCCTCTACAAAATCATTCTTCGGAGAAACACTCTTTCTTGGAATATGCAGGTGAATGTAGGAACCCTATAAATACAAAACAAAATACTGTATATTAAATAGAGTTTGTACTGCATTTTTGAATTTACAGTTTACAATTTACAATGTTTTAGACATCAAAAAAATAGTAGATTACCGCTTCATCATGGAAGACACACTCTCTGCTCTTGATTTGATCTCTTCCTCTGTTGTGCCAAACATTGTAGGTGTGCACGGCCCTCAATCTGATTGCAACTGAAGTATGGTCCTTATCCAACTCTTCAACTAATACATACATCAGAGCCATAGAGTTTATGAAAATAGAATAGATTTGTAGCTTTGCTTGTAAATTTCGAGTTGATCATCTCTGTTGTATATATATTGGTAGCCCTAGGGTTATGTAATTATAATGGGTTGCATCCGAAGAGTCACGCCTGTCATTGGATAGCCAAAGAGTTGTATCCATAAATAACTTAGGTTCAAATTTAAAATGTAACCAAATGATTCAATACAGAACACAGCCGCAATAAAATGAATTTCTCGGTTTCCCATGAAATTGGCCAAAACGGCGTAATTTCCATTGGGCGGGAAACTGATTTTTTTTTTTTTACCAAAAACTTGTCTCTTTATATATATATATATATAGATTTAGTTATTACTTATTATTTTATTAAGTTATTATTTATTAGTTATTACTTACTAGACTATTAGAGTATTAGTTAATACATTATATAACATTAATATTTTAAATGTTTAAGATTTAAAATTAAAAAAAAAAAAACTTAAACACAAGAACATTTTGGTCTATTCAGTTATAAGTGCCAAGTACTTTTCCTTTTTCTTCGTCCTATATTTTATATGTGTCTTTCCACTTTTAGTTTTTTTTTTTTTTTTTTTTCAAACTATCCATGTTGATCCTAGCATTATTGTGGTATGACCATTTTTTCCATCGTCAACAAATATGTTTGAATGACATTATTAACAACTCAAAATCCTCCATTTTTCTTCTTGGTAATAAAAATATTATCAATACATAAGTCTACTACTAAATCTAAAAAATTGCAATTGAAAAAATCACAAGTCTACTTGATAGCATGCAAATTTAAGTCTAGTGCATAAGTGTACTTCATAAAAATTCACAAGACTAATGGTTCTATTACCACGAAGACAAAAGAAGGATTTAAGTGGTTAATAACATCATTTTTAATGTCATTTAAACATATTTTGTTGACAGAGGACAAAAAAAAAATTGTCATGCCACAATATGTGAGGACCAACATGGATGTTTAAAAAAAAACAAGAATTAACACTTAGAACTGAATAAACCAAAACATCCTTGTATTTAACGCCATTTAAACATTTTTGTTAACGGATAACAAAAAACGGTCATGCCACATTAATACTAGGACCAAACAGAGATGTTTTGAAAACAAAAAGACAAAAAGTAACTGCTATCTATAAATCTATGACAAAAAAATTGAATAAACTCTTTTGTTAAATATTGTCATAAAATATTTATTATTATTATTTAATTAAATTTAGTTAAACACAAATTCTTGTTACTTTTATGTGCACAATTGATATCAAACTCGTATGATTTCATGTTAATTTGAAGTGAAGTATGTGCTTATTTAATTCCTCTGTGTCATTTAGGTGATTTGGAGGCGTTGATGATTGTAACATCATGTAACTTGGAGATCAATTGGATTTGTTTTGAAGTCATCTTAGCACAAAAGTGTGTTCCAGGGGTCATAAGAGGTCAATAGAGTGAAAACGAGGGAGTTAGAAATGAAACTGTATTGTGGGTCTTGAATGTACAATTTAGCTAAAGGTTCCAACTTTATTTTAAAATAATTATTTATCTGAAAAATTAATCAACTAGAAACAGATAAATAAAAGCATAAAAAACAATAATGCAACAAAAGGAATCAGACACCAGAATTGTTTACGCAGTTCGGAGCTCCACTGTACTCCTACGTCTGCGGGGCACTTCACGTCAACCCAGGCCAATCCACTAGATGATAACAAGGGTTACAAGGAATCACACAACAACCATCCTACACTAATGGTTACAAAAAGTACTCCTAGCTAAGCCTTCCTCATCTTCAAGCTGACACTGTGCAAGTCATCAAGGTTCACCAACACGGCCGAACCTTCAAATAAGCAACCAAGCTGATAAGAACATGTGAAGCAATGTAAGAAACCAGTATGAAGTCCTCTCATAAATTTTGGTTTGATAGAGTAATTAAATCGGGATAAATATTGTTGTTAAAATTGTAATGAATCCCATGAGTTAGAGCTCTATTTATAGCCAAACCATTAGCCATACTTTCCTCAATTTTTGCAGCTGAAATCCACTCAAAATAAGCTTCAACCAGAAGTGTAGATCTGAGCAAAAATAGTGGATTTTGAAGACTAAATCTGGTTTGAATAAAACTGCCCACTGGACTGCTCAGTGGCGCTGATCCAGACTGTGCGAAGAGAACTTTGCCTTTAAACCAGCAAACTGACAAAACTACCTATTAAAACTTAAATTAAGGTTTTTGACTAATAATCACGCCAATTAAAGGTGATCCAAATGTGTATCATTTGTACACTTACAAGAAATATCATGGCATCACCCAGGACCCAAAGGAACAAAAGAGATGACGAAATATGCATTTTGGAGCGAATATCCTGGCTAATGCTAGCATTTACACTGTGAGTGCCAGCGTCACTCTATTTTGCTCTGTATTTTTTATGCTAGGCAATGTCCCGGTATTTTAAGCATATCTATCGTACGAATCACAAAATTAAGTGATTCCAATGGCATTCGAATGATATTTCAAAGAGCTACAACTTCTATGAATACAACAAAGTCCGATTCTGACGTCTACAAGGTGATAAATTTCCTAGAAACCAGAAGTGTTAAATAGACACTACTACAAAAAATACTTTTAACGTCGGTTATTTGTGACATTTAACGTCAGTTATTTTGCGACATTGTTATTCCTGACGTAGTAAATAAATAATATGACTTTGGTTTTAAAACCCAACGTCGTATGTCATTATTTTAAAAAAATAATTAAGATACCACGTTAGTTGTTTAAAAACAACTGACGTCATATCTCTTTATTCTTTTAAAGTATCTCTTTTTTTTTTTTTTTTTACAACCCACGTTATATTGTAATTTGTTGAAAAACATGACTTACGATTGGCGATTCCAACAACCGAGAAGCAGAAGAAAATGGAGCATTTCTAGATGGTTGACGAGGCGACGGTGAGGCAGAAGAAAACGAAGCTCTTCGTGGCGAAGATGTTGTACGCCGTCCGCCGCTGTTGTAAGTCATCGGTTCGGTATTATTTTCTCGCAATACACTTCATATTGCCAGATCAAATCAGAGTATATACCATTATTTATACTAGTAGGAACCATTTACTATAAGAAAACTAGGAACCATTTATCTTATATATTCTATAAGGAAGATCATCATATCCAAGTATATACCATATCATCCGCTGTTGAGACTCCATATTGTCCGCCACCATTCTTCGATCTTGAATTGTTCAACGAAAAAGCTAAGGCTAGTTTGAGAGTGAGGGAGATAAGAGAGATAAGTGAGTGAGGGAGATAAGGGAGGCTTACATTACTGGCGGGGACAAGAGTTGTAAACAAATAGCGGCGAAACCCCATATAAAATTTTCTAAGGTGTTTAGAGTTTTACTCTACTAGCCGGTATATAAAAACTTCGCTTAAGATATACAACTTCGGTTATTTAATTAACCTCGGTTATTTATTTAACCGGCATCGCATGTTATTATCAATTTTTTCATGTAAGACATACAACTTCGGTTATTTAATTAACCGACGCCATATGTTATTATCATTTTTATTTTTTTTTTCGCGTAAGACATAGAACTTTGGTTATTTAATTAACCGATGTCTTATTTTATTATCAATTTTTATACATCGTCTTCCGGCAATGTAACGGGGTTGCAGATCTCATCTCCGCGAAATACAGGCTTTATTAAACGAAGGTCAGCCACTAATCCCACTTCGTTGATTGATTGAAATCTCACTCTCAAAATTTTATGAGATTCTCAAATCATAGAAACTGCAATATTAGTCATTCCAGCTTCGATTCGTCTTCGTTAGTTCATCGAAAAAGAGAAGAACTGGTGCCAAATTGTCATAAGCCGTGCAAGTAAAGGATTTTTTTGGGGGGTTGTGGTAATTTTTTCACAGCTACCCCTTGCTCAGTCAATGGACAAATCCAAATTTCAAGTTGAATCTCACCACAACCTTATCTATAAAGAAGGACCCCTTACTTAGAAGAATATGATAGTCATGCTGAAATCAAGTCTATATCAAATTTTCTAAGCTAAAGAATAATATTTATAATTCTTACAAGTTCTGCACTCAACAACAACCATCATTTTGTTTTAAAGGAAATTGGTGATTGACCCTTGGAAGATTAGTCTAGTAATAAACGAATAATAATAATAATAACAAAAAAAAAAAAAGAGAGTTCCCACGTTGTGGCTCCCCTGGGCAAATTACAGCTATGTTGGCCACGGTCCAAAACGATATCGTTTTGTTGTTTGAAAAAAAAAATTTGTTCCGCGCGCATATTAGAATAATGAAAATTCTGAGTTAATAAATGATTTTTATGAGTTAGAATAAAATAATGTACTTTATATGCGTTATAATAGTAAATTTTTAAAGTAAGATAATGTATTTTATGAGTTAGAATAATGTACTTTATGTGTGAGAATAATTTTAATTTCTTTCTTAAAAAGTCAATCCTTTAGGCTTTAAATAGCAGCATTTATACATGATAATAATGTTTATATAATTCAAACATTAGTTTTAATTATAATTGAAAATAAAATTTTAGAAAAAATTGACACGACCCCTATTTAGTAGGCAAGGGCACAATAGCCTTTCATATCTACAAATGATGACATATAACTAGTACAAAGATCATAACCAAGCAGGCTATGATTTCAATATTCGAGACATACAAAAATTAAAAATAGAACGAGAAAGAGATAAGAGTTTGCTGTTAGTAATAATATAGGGCACACAGATGGACGGAAAATAATACTTTAGGATATATCATATATATGATGAAGAGAAATAGAGATTTTTTCAACACTTGGGCATTGAAACCTTGCAGAGTTCATAAACTTTCTTGGCAGTTGCGGAGTTGACAAGATAATCCTTTAGCTTGGGATTCTTGACGTATTGGCAGAAGCAAGGCTTCTGTTGATTAAGCCTCTCGCAACATTGTGGTGGTGGATGTAAGTTGAAAGTTAAGGCGCTTAGGCAAGGGTTGAGCTGCTTCGCGTCGCATGTAGCCAATGAAAATTGTGCTTCTCCCAAGAGAAGCAATAGAACAGCTAGTGTCATGAAGTTAAAGGCCTTCATTTTTATTAGTATCGTAATTAATCTATTCTGATCTGATCTGATCTGATCATCTCTCAAGGCCTGGCCCCATATATATATGGACATCCAATTGTGTAAGCTAATAGGAAACTTGGGGCTGTGATGCATCTTTGATTGGCTTAGTGATTGGGCGAATTTATAGAGAGATTTTGGATGGTAACCAATGGTAAAACTAAAAAATGTGAAAAGTTCATCAATTGTGTACAGCATGTTTTTTAACTTTGTTCTTATGTTAGGCACGTACCTTACGCTCATCTACTGTTTAATTAATTGGTTTCATGTTTCACTATTTCATGTTTTTCCTTTTTTCATTTTTTAAAAATTCTAACTATTTTCCTTTTATATATTTGGATGAAACCTTATACAACAGTTTGAACGCAATTAGCTTTTGTACTTGTGTAAGCATTAGCCGAATGATTGACACTTGTGTGACACCGTCTCACGGATCTTTATTCGTGAGACGGGTCGGGTCGGGTCGAACCATCGCCCAAATGTCATACTTATATGCTCAAATATAATACTAATCAGGAATACAATTTTTGTTACTTATTTCCATAATAAGTAATGTTGACAATTGCCTTTTACTTATATATGGGAAATTATAATACTTTTGAGGAAAAATGTAACACTTTTAAATCAAAATATAAAAGTATTGTATTTTTCCTTAAAAGTATTGCATTTACCCTTATAAGTAACAAAAATTTTATTCTTCATTAGTATTACATTTGAGCATATAACTACGACATTTGTGCATATAAGTATTACATTTTCATCTTGGCTCGACCCGTCTCACGGTGAGACGGTCTTAGACAAGTTTTTGCCTTACAATTAATGTAGCTTCGAGAGATATTCGAATAATAGTTTATACTATTTTTATTAAAGAGTTAATTCAATTTTTGTTTTAGATTTATGAGTATCAGTCAATTTTTAGCATGGTTGCAAAAATCGCTAGGCGCCTAGGGGCCTAGAGCCTAGGGCGCCTAGTTTTTTTTTTTTTTTTTTTATAAATTTTAAAAAAAAATTAAAAAAAATATTTTAAGTGTTAATAATTGTAAAGTGTTTAATATTGTAAGTATTTACAGTTTAATAGTTAAATAGTTAATACTTATTAAGTTATTAGTTATTATTTATTAATTTTTAGTGCATTACGTATTAGCTTAATTTAGTTATTACTTATTATTTTATTAAGTTATTACTTATTAGTTATTACTTATTAGACTATTAGAGTATTAGTTAATACATTATATAACATTAATAGTTTAAATGTTTAAGATTTAAAATTAAAAAAAAAAAACTTAAACACAAGAACATTTTGGTCTATTCAATTAGAAGTGCCAAGTCCTTTTCCTTTTTCTTTGTCCTATATTTTATATGTGTCTTTCCACTTTTAGTTTGTTTTTTTTTTTTTCAAACTATCCATGTTGATCCTAGCATTATTGTGGTATGACTATTTTTTCCATCGTCAACAAATATGTTTGAATGACATTATTAACAACTCAAAATCCCCCATTTTTCTTCTTGGTAATAAAAATATTATCAATACATAAGTCTACTACTAAATCTAAAAAATTGCAATTGAAAAAATCACAAGTCTACTTGATAGCATGCAACTTTAAGTCTAGTGCATAAGTGTACTTCATAAAAATTCGCAAGACTAATGGTTCTATTACCACGAAGACAAAAGAAGGATTTAAGTGGTTAATAACATCATTTTTAATGTCATTTAAACATATTTTGTTGACAGAGGACAAAAAAAAAATTGTCATGCCACAATATGTGAGGACCAACATGGATGTTTAAAAAAAAAAGAATTAACACTTAGAACTGAATAAACCAAAACATCCTTGTATTTAACGCCATTTAAACATTTTTGTTAACGGATAACAAAAAACGGTCATGCCACATTAATACTAGGACCAAACAGAGATGTTTTGAAAACAAAAAGACAAAAAGTAACTGCTATCTATAAATCTATGACAAAAAAATTGAATAAACTCTTTTGTTAAATATTGTCATAAAATATTTATTATAATTATTTAATTAAATTTAGTTAAACGCAAATTCTTGTTACTTTTATGTGCACAATTGATATCAAACTCGTATGATTTCATGTTAATTTGAAGTGAAGTATGTGCTTATTTAATTACTCTTTGTCATTTAGGTGATTTAGAGGCGTTGATGATTGTAACATCATGTAACTTGGAGATCAATTGGATTTGTTTTGAAGTCATCTCAGCACAAAAGTGTGTTCCAGGGGTCATAAGAGGTCAATAGAGTGAAAACGAGGGAGTTAGAAATGAAACTGTATTGTGGGTCTTGAATGTACAATTTAGCTAAAGATTCCAACTTTATTTTAAAAGAATTATTTATCTGAAAAATTAATCAACTAGAAACAGATAAATAAAAGCATAAAAAACAATAAAGCAATAAAAGGGATCAGACACCAGAATTGTTTACGTAGTTCGGAGCTCCACTGTACTCCTACGTCTGCGGGGCACTTCACGTCAACCCAGGCCAATCTACTAGATGATCACAAGGGTTACAAGGAGTCACACAACAACCATCCTACACTAATGGTTACAAAAAGTACTCCTAGCTAAGCCTTCCTCATCTTCAAGTTGACACTGTGCAAGTCATCAAGGTTCACCAACACGGCTGAACTTTCATATAAGCAACCAAGCTGATAAGAACACGTGAAGCAATGTAAGAAACCAGTATGAAGTCCTCTCGTAAATTCTGGTTTGATAGAGTAATTAAATCGGGATAAATATTGTTGTTAAAAGTGTAATGAATCCCATGAGTTTGAGCTCTATTTATAGCCAAACCATTAGCCAAACTTTCCTCAATTTTTGCAGCTGAAATCCACTCAAAATAAGCTTCAACCAGAAGTGTAGATCTGAGCAAAAATAGTGGATCTTGAAGACTAAATCTGGTTTGAATAAAACTGCCCACTGGACTGCTCACTGGCGCTGATCTAGACTGTGCGAAGAGAATTTTGCCTTTAAACCAGGAAACTGACAAAACTACCTATTAAAACTTAAACTAAGGTTTTTGACTAATAATTAAGCCAATTAAAGGTGATCCAAATGTGTATCATTTGTACACTTACAAGAAATATCATGGCATCACCCGTGACCCAAAGGAACAAAAGAGATGACGAAATATGCATTTTGGAGTGAATATCCTGGCTAATGCTAGCATATACACCATGAGTGCCAGCATCACTCTATTTTGCTCTGTATTTTTTATGCTAGGCAATGCCCCGGTATTTTAAGCATATCTAATCATACGAATTACAAAATTAAGTGATTCCAATGGCATTCGAACGATATTTCAAAGAGCTACAACTTCTATGAATACAACAAAGTCCGATTCTGACATCTACAAGGTGATAAATTGCCTAGAAACCAGAAGTGTTAAATAGACACTACTACAAAAAATACTTTTAACGTCGGTTATTTGTGACGTTTAACGTCAGTTATTTTGCGACATTGTTATTCCCGACGTAGTAAATAAATAATATGACTTTGGTTTTAAAACCCAACGTCGTATGTCATTATTTTAAAAAAATAATTAAGATACCACGTTAGTTGTTTAAAAACAACTGACGTCATATCTCTCTATTCTTTTAAAGTATCTCTTTTTTTCTTTTTTTTTTACAACCCATGTTATATTGTAATTTGTTGAAAAACATGACTTACGATTGGCGATTCCGACAACCGAGAAGCAGAAGAAAATGGAGCATTTCTAGATGGTTGACGAGGCGACGGTGAGGCAGAAGAAAACGGAGCTCTTCGTGGCGAAGATGTTGTACGCCGTCCGCCGCTGTTGTAAGTCATCGGTTCGGTATTATTTTATCGCAATAAACTTCATATTGCCAGATCAAATCAGAGTATATACCATTATTTATACTAGTAGGAACCATTTACTATAAGAAAACTAGGAACCATTTATCTTATATATTCTATAAGGAAGATCATCATATCCAAGTATATACCATATCATCCGCTGTTGAGACTCCATATTGTCCGCCACCATTCTTCGATCTTGAATTGTTCAACAAAAAAGCTAAGGCTAGTTTGAGAGTGAGGGAGATAAGAGAGATAAGTGAGTGAGGGAGATAAGGGAGGCTTACATTACTGGCGGGGACAAGAGTTGTGAACAAATGGCGGCGAAACCCCATATAAAATTTTCTAAGGTGTTTAGAGTTTTACTGTACTAGCCGGTATATAAAAACTTCGCTTAAGATATACAACTTCGGTTATTTAATTAACCTCGGTTATTTATTTAACCGGCATCGCATGTTATTATCAATTTTTTCATGTAAGACATACAACTTCGGTTATTTAATTAACCGACGCCGTATGTTATTATCATTTTTATTTTTTTTTCGCGTAAGACATAGAACTTTGGTTATTTAATTAACCGACGTCTTATTTTATTATCAATTTTTATACATCGTCTTCCGGCAATGTAACGGGCTGCAGATCTCATCTCCGCGAAATACGGGCTTTATTAAACGAAGGTCAGCCACTAATCCCACTTCGTTGATTGATTGAAATCTCACTCTCAAAATTTTATGAGATTCTCAAATCATAGAAACTGCAATATTAGTCATTCCAGCTTCGATTCGTCTTCGTTAGTTCATCGAAAAAGAGAAGAACTGGTGCCAAATTGTCATAAGCCGTGCAAGTAATGGATTTTTTTGGGGGGTTGTGGTAATTTTTTCACAGCTACCCCTTGCTCAGTCAATGGACAAATCCAAATTTCAAGTTGAATCTCACCACAACCTTATCTATAAAGAAGGACCCCTTACTTAGAAGAATATGATAGTCATGCTGAAATCAAGTCTATATCAAATTTTCTAAGCTAAAGAATAATATTTATAATTCTTACAAGTTCTGCACTCAACAACAACCATCATTTTGTTTTAAAGGAAATTGGTGATTGACCCTTGGAAGATTAGTCTAGTAATAAACGAATAATAATAATAATAACAAAAAAAAAAAAAGAGAGTTCCCACGTTGTGGCTCCCCTGGGCAAATTACAGCTATGTTGGCCACGGTCCAAAACGATATCGTTTTGTTGTTTGAAAAAAAAAAATTTGTTCCGCGCGCATATTAGAATAATGAAAATTCTGAGTTAATAAATGATTTTTATGAGTTAGAATAAAATAATGTACTTTATATGCGTTATAATAGTAAATTTTTAAAGTAAGATAATGTATTTTATGAGTTAGAATAATGTACTTTATGTGTGAGAATAATTTTAATTTCTTTCTTAAAAAGTCAATCCTTTAGGCTTTAAATAGCAGCATTTATACATGATAATAATGTTTATATAATTCAAACATTAGTTTTAATTATAATTGAAAATAAAATTTTAGAAAAAATTGACACGACCCCTATTTAGTAGGCAAGGGCACAATAGCCTTTCATATCTACAAATGATGACATATAACTAGTACAAAGATCATAACCAAGCAGGCTATGATTTCAATATTCGAGACATACAAAAATTAAAAATAGAACGAGAAAGAGATAAGAGTTTGCTGTTAGTAATAATATAGGGCACACAGATGGACGGAATATAATACTTTAGGATATATCATATATATGATGAAGAGAAATAGAGATTTTTTCAACACTTGGGCATTGAAACCTTGCAGAGTTCATAGACTTTCTTGGCAGCTGCGGAGTTGACAAGATAATCCTTTAGCTTGGGATTCTTGACGTATTGGCAGAAGCAAGGCTTCTGTTGATTAAGCCTCTCGCAACATTGTGGTGGTGGATGTAAGTTGAAAGTTAAGGCGCTTAGGCAAGGGTTGAGCTGCTTCGCGTCGCATGTAGCCAATGAAAATTGTGCTTCTCCCAAGAGAAGCAATAGAACAGCTAGTGTCATGAAGTTAAAGGCCTTCATTTTTATTAGTATCGTAATTAATCTATTCTGATCTGATCTGATCATCTCTCAAGGCCTGGCCCCATATATATATGGACATCTAATTGTGTAAGCTAAGAGGAAACTTGGGGCTGTGATGCATCTTTGATTGGCTTAGTGATTGGGCGAATTTATAGAGAGATTTTGGATGGTAACCAATGGTAAAACTTAAAATGTGAAAAGTTCATCAATTGCGTAGAGCATGTTATTTAACTTTTTGCTTTTGTTAGGCACATACCGTACCCTCATCTACCGTTTAATTAATTGGTTTCAAGTTTCACTGTTTCTTTTTTCTTTTTTGTTTTTTTTTTTGTTTTTTTTTTGTTTTTTTTTTCAAAATTGTTAACTTTAAGTTAATGAAAATAAAGTAAGGATGGAAGGCACATTTCTGATGTTTAATTTTATCTCGTTTCATGACTTTTGTATTGTCGATTTTATGCATACAATGTTTCTTTTATGTTTTAGTTTTTAAATTCAATTGCAACTTAAAACACAAAACCAAATAATAGGGTATTATTCAAATTCAAATTTACTTTGTAAAGAAGTTCTAATTTTCAAGAAAATCCATAGTCGTTACTCAAGGAGGCACTCGGGGTGAAACTTGCCTTTCCCATATCCGATTAAGAAAGTCAATAAAAAATTCCAATAGAGAGTTGAATTTGAAATCTTGTAGTTACGAAACAAACCATCGGTCCAATTCAATTGAAATTAACTCCACTTTTTAAAGAAGTTGAACTTTAGTATGCCTACATATGTCCACTACAATGGGAGTATATTTAGGTTATGTTTGGCAAACCTAGCTGAAAAGGTAGCTTAAAGGTGAAAGGTAGCTGAAAATTGAAACGCTCTAAGCTCGAAGCTGAAATCTGAAGAGTTGTTAAGCTAGCTGTTATGCTTAAAAGTGTTTGGTAAAATTAATTCTTTGATAAACTAATAAATGTAAAAAGACTAAAAAGGACATCTTTGATGCGGTATGTAGGGTGATGTGAAAATGGGTTATGTGTCGAACCACAAGGATTGGGATTTATGGCACGTAGAGAGGTGTCACCTAAACTCTAGTCACCAAGGTCTTGAAATCCATAAGGATCCAAGCAAATCATTTTAAGGTTTAAGGTAAAACAACTAAAGATAATTTTTGGAATTTTGGATATAAGGGAAAACAAGATCAAACTAGGATTAAATTCTATTGGAAAAGATGGGTTAGACTAGGTGTATTACTCTATTGATGCATTAACACTTGAGTTGGGGGATGAACAATAACCCTAGGTTATTGAGGCAAGCATAAAGGAATCCGAGTTTCCACAAGGATTAGAACAATGGTTGCCCCATTTCCATGGTGTATCAACCTAAGTTCTTGAAGAACAAGAGCTATTTAAGCCCCAAATCTACCCCTATTTCCATAGAAGAGAAAATGGGTTTGAGATTGGGTTTGCTCAAGTCTCCCATTCAATTTCCATTGAGATGGAAGACTTTCCAAAGACAAACAACAATCATTGGCCACTAATCATTGAAAGATAGAAATAAACCCAATTCAAAATCAAGAAACCTAAATGGGTGTTCATCCCCTTTATGCAATAATCACATAACAAGCATCAATAAATGTAATAAACACCAAATCTAACCCAATAAAAGGACTACTCACACATATTTAAAGTAAACATAGTAATATCAAACATAGAAATTATAAAAGCTCAATAAATGTAAAGAAGAGATAGAGAAAATGAAAAGAGAGTTTTACTATTAAAGATGAATAAAAGTTGTTGGAATCCCTTCCAAATCTTCAATACAAGTTCCAAGTTGTTTTCTCCAATGTTAATCTAAGCTATACTAAGCTAATAAATGATAAGGAAATGAAGAAAAATAGTTCTAAGCTCTCTAGGGTTCGGAATCCCTTCAAAAATGCAGAAAATCAGCATATATACTGTGTAGGGGCCGCGACATCCGGCCTCACATCCGGTCGGATGCTAGGCCAGATGTCCGGGCAAATTCGGTGAGGGGGCATCCGGCCGGATGCCAGGCCGCATGTGAACAAATTTTCAACTTTCTTTCCGTTTCGCGTCCCGCTGCTCCGATCCTCTTTAAGTGAAATCTAGGCCTCCAAAGTTGTTCCATTATGCTCCAAGAAGCCTCCTAATGACTCGTTGTGATCCATTTTATCTAGAAATATCAAACCACACAAACAAATCATAGATTCCATTCGAACTAAAGCACTTTGTTATAAAAAATTGTTAAAGTATGGGGTGAAAAAGTGTTAAGAATCAAAGGTATCAACTCCCCCGCACTAGAACTTTTGCTTGTCCTCAAGCAAAGACTAAAGACAAGTTACTTTCCAAGCAATGAACATTATTCACACTTCCTTCCTGTACAACCAAACAATCCACAACCCTACTCATAACAACCCGTCTTGTTTCAAGAATCATTTAGGCCTTACAAATGAGTTTCTTTCTCAAGCCAATAACCAAGCACCAAAATTATTAGATTAGGTGAGGACACTGTGTGCACAAGTGCTAAGTTGAGATTATGCAAAACATGGCTCAAGATGAGATCCCATAGGCTTGCCTTTCTTACTCCCACTAGGTCAACCTTTGGAATGCATGAAATGATCAAATAGGTCTTTATTCGGCTTATAACGGGGCTAAGAAGATCAGAGACGGGTTTAGCGAGAAAAGTCTTTAGCTATCCCATTTCTGAAGATTTCAATTTTCGTATGAAACAGATCAGCTGGTCCGAATCAGGGTTAAGGGCTTAACAAAGAAGGGGTAAGGAAAGTAAACAAAATGAGGGAATTTCACACCTATTCACAAACTAAGTTAGAAAAGATCTTGAAAATAAGGAGCAAAGGAGCGCTCTACAAAGAAGACTATACGACACTCTCAAAAGGTGGGAGTTTGACACAAAAACAAGAAAGGAATATACATTTTTGCTTTTATTCACTTTTCTTTTTTTCTTTCACTTTTCATCATTTTCAATCATCTTTTTCAAACTTTTTCAAACATCTTTTTCTTCATTTTTTTTTCTTTTTCTACTTTTCAAAGACTTTCACTTTTTTCAAAATAACAAACAAACTCTATTTATTTAGCAAAACCCCCACACTTAGACAAGACTAACAAGAGTGATGTAAACAAAGATAAGCCCCAACATGAATCTCTTCTAACTATTGAACAAGTGCTACATTCTCTCAAGGGTGGAACGGAGATATTTTTTTTCTTTTTGGCTAAAGGCTAAGGGGAAAATTAATAGGGATAAAACAAAGAAAGACTAACATCAAGGGGAACAAGTGCTAAGCACTTTATTTAGAGAACTAAAGGCTCAAAAGTGGACAACTAGTGATAAACACATATTCACAAGGTAGGCTATAAGGCTAAAGGTTAAACAAAAATGGCCTATATCATTTCAAATCATGCAATTTCCTAGGATTTCACATTGGGGAGTAATAGGGCAAGTTCTAGCAAAACAATCGTTACCGGAATCTCACATAAGCCTTCACTAGCCAAGCACAACACACAAGGTCAAGTTATTCATTTATTAAGGGCTAACAAGGCTATTGGCAAGAGAGTGAATCAATCAAGGGTTTAGCTTCAAATCATCTATCACAAGTAAGGTTGCACAAGTACCACCATACATCCTCCAACCAACAAAAAGGAAGTGTTCATATGTTTAAACAAGGAGAGCAACTACCCAAGAATTATGCACAAAGAATCATCCAAGCAAACTAAGCAAAAATTTTTTATATACAACCAAAAATCCGAACCACAAATTGACCTCCCCCCACACTAAAATCAGGCATTGTACTCGATGAACTAACAATTAAGCACAACGGGGGAAAAAAATAAAGTCAACTAAACCAAAAGTTTAAAATAAACAAAAAGTGAGAACTTAAAAATCAAATTGGGTGCTCAAAAGGGGTGGGGGTGAGAGAGAGAAAGAGAGAGATATGAGAGTGGAGGAGGCTAGGGTTGAGTTGGGAAAAAGGGGGAGAAGATTTTTTTTTCTTTTTAATAATGGGTATCCGGCCGGATGTGAGGCCCAATGCCCAGCCTCTAGAAATGCGATTTCGCACTGTAAATGGCGAGAAAACCTCCGGCCTAGCATCCGGCAGGATGCTAGGCCGGATGTTAAGCCTCTAGATCTTCAATTTCACACTGTAAATCACACAAAAACCTCCGGCCTCTCATTCGGCCGGATGGTGCCTTCTCCAAACACGAAAATTTTTCTTTTTAGCTCCAAATGCTATGATTTCAACACCAATTGATCCCCACATAACTTCTAAACAATTTAGCTCTTTAACAACTCAATTTCAATCAAATTTCCAACATCCCCAACACTCTTCAATGCATTTAGGATTATTCCTCATTCAAAATTATCAATTCACACCACCCAAAAACAATCAAATTCTCCCCAACAATGCAATGCAACACTTAAAATTTATGAAATGCAAGAGATTTGTGCCAAAGCATTTAGGGAAAAGTTCTAAACTCTTAAAAGCAAAAAGAAAGCAAGTAAAGGCTTAGAATGTAAATGCAAGGAATTTAAAATGCAAGAAGGTAAGATAACATGGGATGCCTCCCATGAAGTGCTAAGTTTATGTCGCTAGCTCGACTCGACCTCATTTTCATCATGTTTGGTTGGAGACCAAATGGTCCGGTGGCTTTTTGAGCTTGGCAAACTCCTTTCTCCATCTCTTGTAGAACCATTAGGGCCAAAGAAATTCCTTCCATTTTTCAATAGTTGATTTTTCTCATGGAGCTTAAAATTAGCCCGGTTATCAATCATGTCTCCTTGGTTGTTCTTTTGGGCCTCCTCATTTCTCTCCTCCATAGCCTTCAACATTTTGCACTCATCAACATAAGATGGTTTCCATCTTAAAGATATCAAACTCAGTCTTGTTTTCGGCCACCTCCATCACCAACTTGCCTCTTTTCAAATCAATTATAGCACCAAACACCAAACAAACACCTAAGGATTCTATCAACAAACACCAAACAAAACACTTGGAAACAACTTGGTTATGGGTTAGTACAAATAAAACAAAAACAAAAACAAAAACTTGATTTCCTAAGGATTACGTAACCTTAATGCTAGAAAAATAAAGGCAAAGACTCAATACCACCAAATTGCCAATCCCCGGCAACGACGCCAAAGTGTGATGCGATAAGTAGGGTGATGTGAAAATGGGTTATGTGTCGAAGCACGAGGATTGGGATTTATGGCACGTAGAGAGGTGTCACCTAAACTCTAGTCACCAAGGTCTTGAAATCCATAAGGATCCAAGCAAATCATTTTAAGGTTTAAGGTAAAACAACTAAAGATAATTTTTGGAATTTTGGATATAAGGGAAAACAAGATCAAACTAGGATTAAATTCTATTGGAAAAGATGGGTTAGACTAGGTGTATTACTCTATTGATGCATTAACACTTGAGTTGGGGGATGAACAATAACCCTAGGTTATTGAGGCAAGCATAAAGGAATCCGAGTTTCCACAAGGATTAGAACAATGGTTGCCCCATTTCCATGGTGTATCAACCTAAGTTCTTGAAGAACAAGAGCTATTTAAGCCCCAAATCTACCCCTATTTCCATAGAAGAGAAAATGGATTTGAGATTGGGTTTGCTCAAGTCTCCCATCCAATTTCCATTGAGATGGAAGACTTTCCAAAGACAAACAACAATCATTGGCCACTAATCATTGAAAGATAGAAATAAACCCAATTCAAAATCAAGAACCCTAAATGGGTGTTCATCCCCTTTATGCAATAATCACATAACAAGCA
The DNA here is from genome assembly GCF_003576645.1 of Ipomoea triloba. Classification (NCBI taxonomy): domain Eukaryota; kingdom Viridiplantae; phylum Streptophyta; class Magnoliopsida; order Solanales; family Convolvulaceae; genus Ipomoea; species Ipomoea triloba. The sequence goes on from NC_044917.1 coordinate 18,537,138, forward strand.
TCAATAAATGTAATAAACACCAAATCTAACCAAATAAAAAGACTACTCACTCATATTTAAAGTAAACATAGCAATATCAAACATAGAAATTATAAAAGCTCAATAAATGTAAAGAAGAGATAGAGAAAATGAAAAGAGAGTTTTACTATTAAAGATGAAGAAAAGTTGTTGGAATACCTTCCAAATCTTCAATATAAGCTCCAAGTTGTGTTCTCCAATGTTAATCTAAGCTATATTAAGCTAATAAATGCTAAGGAAATGAAGAAAAATAGTTCTAATTAGTTCTCTAGGGTTCGGAATCCCTTCAAAAATGCAGAAAATCAGCATATATACTGTGCAGGGGCCGCAACATCCGGCCGGATGCTAGGCCGGATGTCCGGGCAAATTCGATGAGGGGGCATCCGGCCAGATATCAGGCCGCATGTGAACAAATTTTCTGCTTTCCTTCCGTTTCGCGTCCCGCTGCTCCGATCCTCTTTGAGTAAAATCTAAGCCTCCAAAGTTGTTCCATTATGCTCCAAGAAGCCTCCTAATGACTCGTTGTGATCCATTTTATCTAGAAAAATCAAACCACACAAACAAATCATAGATTCCACTCAAACTAAAGCACTTTGTTATAAAAAATTATTAAAGTATGGGGTGAAAAAGTGTTCAGAATTAAAGGTATTAAGCTTCATACAATTTAAATAATTTTAAATTTAAATAGGTTTGTTTATATATCAAAATACTCCCTCTGTCCCATTTTATCTGTCCTACTTACTATTCATTGGTCAAACCAACTCTTTCTTATTTGTTTATTTTCTTTATTATTTTTTACTTATTTTAAAATTTAATTTTTTGTGTTTAATAGTACTTTTAATGTAGTTTCTAAATATATAAATTTTGTATATTAATACTAAACTTAATATTATGAAAAATTGTATTAAAAATAACTTCAGTCAAGCCTCGTTAACCGAACCAGACACATAAAATGGGATGGAGGGAGTATAAAATAATGAAATCAATATATTTAAATAAAATATAAAGTAAGAACATATATTTGAAAATATATAAAGTAAAAAAAATGTTTATAATTCATAAGATTAGTTCATACAAAAATTAATGTTCAAACGCAAATTTCAAACTGAAATTACAACCAAACATAATGAAAAGAAAATGTCAAAAGGATTTTAATTGAGAGGGGTAAAGGATGTCATTTATTTAAAATAATAAGGATAAAGATGGAAAAAAGTTAAAAAGCTACTAGCTTATTTTTGAAAAGCTACCCCAAGTAGCGTTTCAAAATAAACTGTTATTATAAGCTACTATCTTATTTTGAAAACGTTACCAAACAGAGCTTATAGCTTATTAGTAGCTTAAAATAAGCTATAAGCACCTAAATAAGCTCTGCCAAACAAAGTCTTAGTCTTATTGCTTTGATGCTCTGCATGCGCAATATATAACATGATCCGTGAAGAATTTTACGATTTCAAAATATTTAGAAAAGAATTGAACAAAAAGTAATGTAATTCCTAACTTAATTGTAAAACATGATGTCAACTAACCTGGCTCTGATTCCACATATAACACATTAACATGGCTTTATCATGATTTACACAGAACCTGAAGTAACGAAGAAATACGGTGTACCAGCAGTATCCATGACTCCTACAACGTTGCAGAAGATGGTCACATAATCGTATCTTGTGACACCCCAACTTTTCACAAGCTGAGATAGCTAAAACTTTAGACATAAAAGCTCTTATCTCAACAACTACTCATACTATAGCGGAAGTGATTTAAAACTTATAGGGTGTCATGCCACATCTAGGTAAAACACAGCCTAGATGCACAGGCTATCCAAAAATGAAACATAAATCTTCAAAACATCATAGTAACAAAACTAGTCAGGATACATAATCCAAAACAAAGGCACACATGCACGAAAGGAGTCTAAAACATCATCTAGTCTAAGCAAGCATAACATAGCTCTAGCGCGCTCTCGACTTAGACTACTCCATACCTGGAAAACATTTAGAAAACCATTAGCAAAAGAATGCTAAGCAACCACCACTCACACTCGTGAGAACATACATAATATAATAAGCTTGTAAATAGGTTTACACACCCGTATAGAATATAAACACCAACGAACTGTTCTTTAGTTAAAACGGAGACTCAACAACAACAAGCTGAATAAGCCGTAAACCAAGGACTCTCCAAGTAAAACCAATATCCAATATAAACGTACAAGGCAACAAGTCTATAACGGAATAACCAACTGAATCATGACCACAACAGATTACTCACAAAGAAACCACCAAACCGCAATATATCAAGGAATAACGGATAACAACTGAGATACAACTCAACCAAAAAACCATAAGGAACCAAACAAACGTCATACCAAAGATAAGCACCAAACCATACCCTCCAACTACAATACCATCCCTCATACCAACCACCAAACCAAAGTTAGTACACAGAGGCATAAAGCCCAACCACAGAGGCAAATGATGCCCATTACCACAGAGGCAAAAGCCCAACCACAGAGGCAAATGATGCCCATTACCACAGAGGCAAAAGCCCACAATTAGTTACACAGAGGCAAATGTTGCCCACAGTTAGCTCACACTCAACAATCCAAAAGATACCCAGAGATTCATAACTCTACATCCAACCTCAGACTCAACCCCAAGAATTATCCACCAACAGTGTTCATCTCAGGTTATGAACACAACATACACTCAGAGAATATAACCAAGGATTCAACCAACCAATAGACCAAGATAATGAATCAAAAGACATGAATAAGTACTCAAGAACCAAGGTGAAATACTCAACAAATTATCCAAACAAGTTCCAGAATCAGAGATGAATCAACAAGACCAACAGATCACAAAACAGCTACTGGAAACAGAACTGGAAATGAACTCACGGAACACAGGGACGGAGCGCCCTGGTCCGCCACACCACTCTGCACGAAGGGGCGGATCCCCCCAACGAATCACCTCCCTCCGCCGCACCTTACCGCCCTTACACTTGCGGAACACACTGGCGGGACACATTATACCGCCGGTGTGCACCGTAAGTGCATTTCCAACGCACTACAACTCCCAGACAGAACTCAATACACGATGAATTATTCCAGAATGCAAAAATATGATCAAATTGCCCAGATTACACATCTCAGAAGCCAAATAAACATGGAATCCATAACAATAAATGTTCATACTCATCAAGATGCAAAGGATCAAGAACACAAGGTCAATAACCCATCAAAATAGATCACAAATCATCAAGAACAAAGGCTAAACCAAGAAATTTCCACAGGATTCCAAATCACCAAGTATTATACATAGATCAAGAGTGTAAAATAGGTTTTAGTGAGACATGATGGTTACCTCTTGTAGCACAACTTCAAACCAAGCAAACACCTTCCTCTTCACAAACCACTCCCACCCACTTGATCATCTTTTCCCAAAGAAAGATCCCAAAAGAACACCATAAGAACTTATAAAAAGATCATGAAAATGAGATGATACAAGACATATTCCTAAAGAAAAACACTTACCCAAGCCCTAGAAATCCTAAAGGAGCAATCTTTGTCTTGAATCTTGAAGGATAGAAGATAATGTATATTGTAGGGTTCTTAGGAAATGATAGGGTAGGAAGAATTATTTTGTGGGAGAATGAAAAGGGTAGGAAGAGTTAATACAAACTCTTTTATATGGATAGGAAGAACATTACATACATAGTGTATATATTATATTAGGGTAACTTGAATAAATAATGGGCTCTTATAAAGAATGAGTCTTGCATTATTCAATATAATACTAGTAAGCATGAAATTGGTCCTTCAAAATAAATTGGGCCATTACAAAATATTTGTACTTATAAGAAATATAAGGATCCAATTTAAAGAAATCCCTTATAGGAATTAAATCAAGAATTGGGCCTTAGAATAAATAATTAATTCCGGAATAAGAAATATATATATATATATATATATATATATATATATATATATATATATATATATCAATTAGAAGAACGAACCCCAATTAAATCAAATAAATTACTCGGTAGAAATAATTACCGGTCTCAAGGCTTGAACGAAAATACGGGGTGTTACAACTCTGATATAAGGAAAAACGCTTTTTAAAATACAAACATTAAAGACTAAACAAGAGTCTAAAGAATGTGAGGATTTAATTAGAAATTTGGGTCACAATTAAGAAAAAACTTAATAAGAAAACCAAGAATTTTTTGTTGTTGTATATATTTGGATGAAAACTTCCTCCCAAACTTGGATATATATTTGGACGAAACCTTGATACAGGGATTTATGCATTCTATCTTTCTTGTATATATATGGATGAAACCTTGATACAAGGGTTTGAACGCAATTAGCTTTTCTACTTGTGTAAGCATTAGCCAAACGATTGGCATTATATGGGAGTGAGAAGCATTTATTAAGAATATATTTACAATTAATTTAGCTACGAGAGATATTCAAATAATAGTTTATACTATTATATTTTTATTAAAGAGTTACTTTCATTTTTGTTTTAGATTTATAAGTATCAGTCTATTTATTTATTTTTTTTTCAAAACATCCAATTTGGTCTTAGTATTATTGTGGCATTATCATTTTTGGTCCTCTGTCAACAAAACCGTTTAAATAACGTTAATGACAAGACATTTTGGTCTATTCAATTCTAAGTGCTAAGTCCTTTTCATTTTGGTTCTAGTATTATGAGCTTATTGCCGAAATGGTCCCTCGACTATTGCAAAATTACCAATTTGGTCATCGACAACTTTTCGTGCCCAATTAAGTCCATCGACTATAAAAATTTTAACCAATTTGGTCCTCCGTTTATTTTGCCGTTAAACATCCGTTAAATCGGGACCAAATTGGTAATTTTGCTATAGTCAAGGGACCAAATTGGTAATTCATTTTTCACTGAAATGGTCCCTTGACTATAGCAAAATTACCAATTTGCTCCCCATTTTAATGGATGTTTAACGGCAAAATAAATAGAGGATCAAACTGGTTAAAATTTTCAAAGTCGAGGAACTTAATTGGGCACGAAAAATTGTGGAGGACTAAATTGGTAATTTCGCAATAGTCGAGGGACCATTTCGGTAATAAACTCTAGTATTATTGTGGCATGACCGTTATTTATCCTTCGTCAACAAATATGCTTGAATGACATTATTAGTGCATACACACACACACACACAATATATATATATATATANCAATGTTACGAAATACACCACTCAATGTTAAGAAACACACCACACAAATATGCACTGTGGTGTGTTTCATTGTGTTTCATTGTGGTGTGTTTCATTGTGTTTCATTGTGGTGTGTTTCTTAACATTGAGTGGTGTATTTCGTAACATTGAGTGGTGTGTGACCGCACGGGAGAGCACGGCCGCATTTGAACCAAAATCTATATATATATATATATATATATATATATATATATATATATATATCTATATATCTATATATATATATTCATCAACTTCAAGATGCTTTGTCTAATTTCTTCGTTTTCAATTGAAAGAGTTAGGAGAAGTTACTTCTTTTCTTGGTGTCGAAGTTAAAAGAGCATATGGTTATTTTGTTTCCCAAAGAGGATGTGCAGCGAGGTTATTGTACTTGTTTGGTATGAGTGAGTCAAAACCAATAAATACTCCTATGGAACCTGGTTTAAAGTTGAATAAAGATGGATGAAAACAACTAGAAGACGCAACTCTTTTTCGTTAGTTTGTTGGTAGTTTATTCTATTTAACTATTACAAGGCCTGAGATTTCATACTCTGTAGGGTGTCATATCTCAGTTTATGACAAAACCGCTTGATAGTCACTTTGTTGCAGCTAAAAGAATTCTTCCTTACGTTAAAGGCACTCTGAATCTTGGGTTACTGTATAAACCATGTGCAACTTTTCTTTTGAATGGTTTTGTTGATGTAGATTGGGTGGGGGATGCCAATGATAGACGTTCCACGACAGGTTATTGTTTTAGTATAGGTTTCGCTGCGATATCTTGGTGCAGTAAGAAGCAAAGTACAATTGCACTCTCTAGTTGTGACGTTGAATATGTAGCATCTACCTTGGTTACTCAAGAGTGTAATTAATTGGCTTAAACGGCTTATTACAGAGATGTTTAATGTTGTGGATTATCTGGTTCCTATTCGGTGTGACAATGAAAGTGCCATTAAGCTTGCAGGAAATCTAGTTTTCCATGCTCGGAAAAAGCACATTGATACTCATTACCGTTTTGTTCGACAGAAAGTCTTGACTCAAGATATTCAATTGTAGAAGGTATGCACTGAAGATCAGATAGCTGATATATTGGCAAAAGCACTTGGCAAGGCAAAGTTTGAAACTTTCAGGCCGTGGGGTTCCGCCTTTATTTTTCTTTATTTACTTTTAATTACTTTTATGCTTATTTTATTTTCTTTCGCGTTTATTTGCTCTATTTTTATGCATTTTCGTATTTGGTAGTCTATTTGAATAATTCTTACTATTTAGTAGTTATCTTTTAAGTAGTTAATTCTATGCATCTATGCTTTCATTTATTTTGTTTATTTAGTATGAGATATCCTATCAAGTCTATTGAATAGTTCTCTTAATTGTTATTGTATATCTTGTTATTATCTTTTGGAAATAGAGCATTGATAACGGAGGCCGATCGATGTTAGCAGCTAAAGTGTGGAAAGACGGATGCATACTTGGTTTAACCTCTTATCCCTTTTCTATTTTTATGCCCCGTTTTCAAATTTAAAGTGTGAAAAAATGTTTATATAGCTTTGTATGTGTTTTTATGAGTTTACCATGTTATTTTATCATTAAGGATCATTATAGTATACCCTATATCCCAGAGCAAATTCCAAAGTGTGGAAAGGGATTCTTATTTGCAATGATTATTTAAACCCGTTTTCCTTTACCCTGTGATCTAAGGTTTACCCTGTGATCTAAGGTAACATTGGGGACGATGTTTATTTTGAAGTGTATAAATGACGCACTTTGTGCTTAATGTTTATTTGCTTAGAGTTGAAAGTGGTCTCTTGGGCATGATAAACAGGTGTGTTTGCAAATTAAAGAATGAGTTATTGTTTGTGTTATCTAGAGAAAATTTTGACTAGATGCCAAAAAAATTTTATTCTCGAAATATCTTTGAGGAAGTTACTTTTCGCACCCATGAGAGTGTTTAGAGCCAAATAAGTTTATATTCTTGCCTGCTTGCATGATGTTCACCTCTTATTTAGGTAGGACCTTAGTCAAGGATGTCTCGAAGTGGGAGTATGCACTTTTTAATTTGAGAAAGATAATTTTTAGCGAGCCCGGAATTGAACTAAATTTTGGTAGGGCATGGGGCAAAAGGTGAGCCTACTGGTACGCTTAAGAGTGAAAAATCCCTTAATCCCAAAAGAAAAAGGCATGAGGGGTTGCATGGAGAAACAGTTGAAAAGTCAAAAAGACCAATCCTAGAGATCAAAAATTGAGGAAAGCCACTTTGTTGGGTTGTGTTCAACCATAGTCTTCGGTAAGCAAAAGCTATACCTGGAGTCGGTTGTCCACATAAAATGTTCCTAGGAAATGAGAAAATAGAGAGGAGGAGAGTCGCTTCGCTAGGATTCGAGCACCCATTGCACTGTCTTCGAAAAAGCATGGAGTTCCATGTGAAGTCGGGTCGCTCGAAGAAGTTATCCTAGGAAGTGAGAAGAAAAAGGCACCACCCCAAGCCATTGGCGGTGAGTGGTCCATGCCCCTACCCTCACTTATCTTATCGTTGGGCTTTGGCGTTTAGGACGGAAGGGTTGATTAACTAGTGTACATCGTTCCCACTAGTGGGATCAGCTAGAGGCCCTAATTAAATGAGAGGTGAATCCAAATTGTTTTAATTATTTTAATTGGGTTGATTAAATGCTTGCGCTTGGTGTGAGAAGTGTGTTCCCCTTATTTTAATTGTTTATCTACCAAGGGTTTTTACTTCCTAGAAGTATTCCTTGAGTTGTATGACATCTAACCAACATTCTTTGTAGATAACACAAAAGATTTCCCCCTCTTTGATAGTCTTAAACACTCATAATTTTGACTGACCAAGAGTTCCATAATTGAATGAGTTGGTATCTTGGAAGCTTATATGCTTAGAAGTGTATTATCTTGCTTGAGGGCAAGCAAGAAGTAAAGTGTAGAAACTTGATAAGCTCCCAAGACACCTATATATTTGAGTATAATAAGGGTGTTTTATAGCAATTTTAGCATCCTTAAGTGATAATCTTGTGAGATTTTGTGCTTTAAATTCATTAACCACACACAAAGCTACCTTTGGTATAAATTGAGACATTTCAGAGGCCCTGCGAGCTATTAGGAACAAGGAACAAGCTAAACGAGCGAACCGAGCAAGACAGGAGCCCTGAAGGACCCGAAAAGGTGCATTCACGCGCAAAGGCTGCGTGGACACTTTCCAGTAGCTGTCCACGCATGCCTTCACACGTGAAGGTGGCGTGAATGGGACATTGCGAGGAAATATTTTTAGGATGAAATTTCGGGGACTATTTAAGGGGACTTGATAGATTTTTCAGAAAAAAACTTTCCCCAGCCCCAGTTCAATTTTCCTCTACATTTCTTAGTTTTTATGATAGTTTAGATTTCCATTTTCACCTTGTAAATGAAGTCTTGAAGCTTGGATTGAAGAACACATTTCATTTACTAGGTGATCTCTATTTTAATCTTATCTATTTTTCTTATCTTGTTCTTAGATTGAATTAGCTATTGATCTTGAATTCTTGATTATGTGTGACTAGTTTAATCTAGGGTTTGGATTGTGTGAAGCTATGTTGCTAGTGTGATGATCCTAGTTCTTATTTTGGATTTAATTGCTTTATTGTTGGAAACTTCTATTCTTGTCTATTGATTGTTGTTTTGATAAGATCTTATATGGATTTGGCCAATCTATTTAGAGATTGAGTTCTTGACTCTATCATGGTTTTGATTAGAGTTGAGATTGAAGCTTTATGACAATCATAGATCCTATGGAATTCATATTAGGAATAGTAGGAAAGTGTGTAGCTAAGGTGTTTATTTGATAAAATGTCTCTTAGGACTTTGATTGCTAAAAGGCACTCATAAGTCTAAGATGCCCTAGTACACAGAGGTGGAAAAGGACTAAGAAGACACACTCTTGAATAGCCAACATCATTGCATCATTTATCCACTACATGAGACACACTAGAATGCAACATAGGTGAACACGATCCATTCCCTTATTTTTATATTTTATATCTTATTTCTCATTTCTTACATTTGAATTGCACTACCTCATGAACATTTACACCTCTCAACTATCATTCACCGCACTCACTATCCATACTCAATGTATCACATGATTCGATTGATTGAAAGTATTAACATTTGACACACCTCCACGTCCCTCCTTCGAGACCAACACTCAGGGAGTTCAGACTCTTCGTTTTATTCTTACACACACATCCACAGTATATGACACCTCACCACTACGCAAAAATGTAACCCTGTCATGCACAATAAACCAGATTCCTATTCTCTAGAACACCATCCACTCGCACGCAATCAACCTGAAGAATGGAGAAATGTTAATTATACTTTTAACATAGGGCCTTCTCAACAGAAGAGTGGTTCCCATCAGCAGTAAAGGGCCTTCTCTTTGATGTCATAATATCCACATCAGAAGCAGATGCACTAGCATGCATTTTATTAAGTTGCACCTTTTGTTGTAGTGGTAAACTTTCACTTGGTGGTACTTCACTATGTGATGGACCAAAGAAAAAAAAAAGAATATCAGATATCGTTTAATATATAGAACATAAAGAATATATAAAACTGCAATCATGTTGAAGAAAAAAAATATGTTTTTCTCGTGTTGTGAATTTAATCTCAGTGGTACTAGTGATACGAAAGAAATAATTGGTGGCATAATTAGTTGGGAGCCTTCAATGCCAAAGACCTTGTAGTCAAGTGGCACCTGGTGTCCCAATTAACACTTTCACATGGATGATGGGAGTGGGTTTGAGCCTAAGTGGAGTCAATTCTTGACTCGTATATTAGAATATATCATTACCTTGTATAATTTTAGTAACTTAATTATTATAGGGGCTAGTAATTTAGTATAAATAGGTCCAATTGTATATGAATAAAGGGAACCAGACACAGAAATATATTGTTCATGCTCATGTTATTCTTATATTTTTTTTTGGAGCTCTCACATGTTTGAGGTGTAAATTTGGATTTTATGGTGAGTCGAATACGGTTAGGAATAAAAAGTCTTCTCGAAAGGTTTCTTATCCATTACGATCCTATCTAAGGTCATAACAACATGTCCTTTTATTGATTCCATTGGTGAGAGTATCCCTATCTTTTATTTTATTTTTTAAAACAGTGGAAAAAATTGAAAAAAAAAAAAAAGGAAGAAAAAAACAGTGAAAAATATTATTTTTTTAAAAGGAGAGAAATAGAAAAAAACTTTGTAAAAGGGAAAAATAACAGATAAAATTGCAATTGATCACTGGTTGGTAGATATATTTGAGTAAGAGGAAATTTGGGGATGTGATGCATCTTTGGCTTAGTGGTTGGGCCAATTTATATGGAGAATGTTGGTAACGATACTAGTAATGTTAAAAGTTAAACTACTGCATGTTTATGTTAGGCACCGTCACCTACTGGCCAATTAAGAATGTTTAATTGGTTTCAGGTTTCACTGTTATAGTTGTGAAAAGGTCAACTATCATCATATGCTGTACAGAGTCTGGTTGACATGCATCAACAACTACACATACAATGATAATTGCCCCCCTCTATCACTCTCTTTCTAAAAATATTTTTTTATTATTATTATTTACGGAGTACTTTAATACTTTTGTTCAAAATAAAAACATAATGCAAGGTCAATTGTGAGGTTCTAACTCATTTCATCCATGACTTTGCTATAGTGCATGCATTCTATAAATACTGATTATATATTTTAATTTCATTATACAAAAAATCTTTAATTTATTCTCACTCTAAATGGCTAATACGAAGTATTTCTTAAGCCTCTTTAAGTAGAAAAATCTCAATATAAAGATTTTTTTTTCTTGGCCGCCTCTCATGGTCTGCCATCCACTCTTTACTTTATAGCATGGAGTTATAGCATGGAAGTAATTGTGGGTCTTGAATGCAAAAAACACTTAATGTTCTACTTAATTTTAAACACAAATTAACTTATCTTTTATTTAACTAATTTAATAAAATAAAGATAATAGAAAGAAAGAGTAGAACCGAACACAGCAAAATGGTAACGCAGTTCGGAGCTAAAATTCCTACGTCTACTAGCCACTCACAACAGGCCAATCCACTAGATGCTTGTCAAGATTACAACGGGGTGAAATGATAATCAAACAAAGGCAAACGCCTATTACATCAACATTCATCAAATAATCTTCAAAACATCTTCAAGGGATTGGATTCGTGCAGCCACAATTCTTCTCAATCAGCACCACGCCATAGAGCATCAATATAGTAATAAATCAACCTTTTAAACTAACTCACAATCAGACAATAAACCTTGTAGAATGCTGTTCGAAATCCTCAAGCAAAAGTGTGTAAATGAAGCTTCGAATTTCATCCTTTATATAGTATTCTTAAATAACCAACTCTCCCACATATTTGCTCATAAATCTCCACAAAAAATTACTGCCCATTCATTCAAAAACCAAGCTAAAACCTTGCTGAATTAAGCTAACTCTGTTAAGGCAATGTGAAAATTTCGCTGGTAACAGTGGCTCAGCTCCAGTACACCACAGGTTGTGATGCAGGTAACATACTGTGAGCTTTGAAATTAAATAGTCAAACTGAATTATGAACCAACCTATACTAAGGGAATATAAATAAAACATAACCTAAGGTTTGTCAAATGATTTAGCTAACTAAAACACTAATGTGCATCATTTGTACGCACTTACCATCTTCCCATTTGATAATTATTTGACAAAACCAAATACAAACTATACTTTAGGCCAATGATAGATAAATAATCACTTGATTAAAAAATTACCTTTTAAGTATATTTGCTTACAATCATAACCTAAGCATACACAAGATTTGACTACAAAGCTCACTCAAAGTTACAATCGATCATACCCAAAGAAGAATATCCTTTAATACACTTAGAATAATCAACCATCAACCAAGATACTTCCCAACCAAACAACCAACTAAGAGATATCCAATCAACACATAATATGCAGTCACGATGACTATATATATAATTCAAAAAATAGAAAACAAAGTAGATTTACCCATAATAATAATCAGAGAATAACCAACAATCCGAAGCACAAATACCAAGATAATATCCACAAATAAGCCATAAGCATTATTACCAAAAAGATATATTAAATATTACCAGTATGGCAGTAGCAGCGAAATGTCCCAAAAATCAGCAAGCGAAAAAGAATCAAACATCCAGATTACTCCCCCTAAATGATCACTTCTCCCATTGTTTTTTCAAATAAATAACAAAGGCAAACATCTATGGAGCTGACGAAGTGCCCGAGTGGCTTGAATTAGGGACAGAATATTCATGAGCAACAAGGTTCGAAGCACGTAGCGATTTCGACCTTGTAATTTCCGGTAGCAGTAACATTGTGATACGCATCAAAGGAAAGAAATAATTGGTGGTTTAATTAGTGAATGGTCTAAAATGAATGATCATATGTACATAGATGATAATTGACTAAATATTAGTATAAGGAAATTATGTATATTAGAATATACCATTACCTTGTTTAGTTAGAATAATTTTAGTAGCTTAATTATTATAGGTGTTAATAATTTAGTATAAATAGCTCCATTGTATATGGGGAACCAAGAGAAATATATTGTTCTTATCATGTTCGATCTGCCTTCGCAAGTGTCTCTGCATTTTGGGAGCAGAGCATGCAGCAAAATCGAGCAATGGATCTTAGAAGAATTCCACTTTTAAGCACAACTCTTTCTATTTCTGTGCTGGCATTTTAGTTTTCCCCCTTCCTCTTTCAATCGAAACACTCGACGCAGATAGCTCCGGTGGCCCCCGCTTCTGCCTTTATCACATTTCTCATTCGGAAGGCTCAGTCCCACACCCTGACTTCAATGATGGGAACAACCTCCGCACTCCGGCGCTCCAATGAACAACAGTTCTCCGCCTTACTCTATTTATNGTCGATCCCTCGGGAGTTACATTCGTAACTTAATGTAATGTTATGTTCACACGGTGATCTTCTATCTTTCCAAGAGTACTACCCTTTTAGAACCTTTTAGAAAAGGTTCCAGATTAGGTAAGACAAAGAGGATTCTTACCCATGATACAAGAATTCTTTTACAAGTTTATCTCCCGCTAAGGTCCAGGCACCTAGTTCCTAGGAGATAGGATCCCCAAAGCCGTGCTCCGTTGACTAGCTTATCCTTAATACTATATAACAAGCAAAATAGAAACTGATTGTTACTATCTATAAATAATTAGCCCATGGGCAGGAACAAACAAAGAAAACGCTAGCTCATCCGTTGTCTGTCTCACGCCTGGTACAGGATAAACGGAGGGTGGGATGGGTTCTTGTAAGGGTGTGGAGCCGTTAATTTCTTTATTTATTGGAGCTCTCACACGCTCGAAGTGTGAAATTGGAGTTTTCCGTGACTCGAATACGGTTAGGAGACAGAAGCCCTGCTCGAAAGGTTTCCTATCCGTTACGATCTTATCTAGGATCGTAACAATTGATGCTTTCATTGAGAGATCCGTGAGAGTATCTCCTTTCTTTTATTTTTATTTAGTTTTTGTTGCATCCTTAGAAAATCCCAAAAAAAAAAAAAAAACACCGAGAAACCCACAAATATTTTAATTTTTTCATTGTTTTTTTTTTAGAATAATGTTTTCATTGTTTTTATCCTGTTTTTTTCCTTTCAAATATCAGCCCAAAACGACAAAAAAAATCAAAAAAGGAAATAAATCAAAAGAGTTTTTGTCTTTAAGTTTCATTGATCTATATTTTTCATGGCCATTAATATCTCCCCGCAAAATCATTCAGCTTCTCAACCGTGGGTAGAATCATTGGCCGAAATACGCCATCAACTTCATGACCACAATCGTTATCATCTTCAAGCCTTGAAAGCTCTTAAACAATCCATAGATACTTTAACCCAAACTGTTAATTCCTTTCAGACACACCACAAGTCCCAACACCACACAAATCATCCTAGTTATGTCCATTTTCCGCTCTCTATGCAATTCGATCCCCATGTTTCTTGGCATCAATTTCTTTTGAAGAATGATCTTCCAAAATTTGATGGCAAGGATCCTCATGCTTGAATTTTTCGGTCACAAGAATTTTTTGAACATTATTATAATGTGTCTAATGACCAACGTCTTTCTTGTGTTTCATATATGGTTCATGGTGAAGCCTTGGAATGGTTCGATTGGATGAAAAGTAATGAGTTGATGTGTTCATGGGATGATTTTCTTGATCAAGTCAAGTTTCGTTTTGATCCGATTTATTTTGAGGACTTTTCAGTTGAATTTCCTAAATTACATCAACTTCCTACTGTGGCAGCGTATCAAGCTGAGTATGAAAAACTTCTCCTGCTTACTCCAAATGAAGGTCAACAACATGAAGTTGGGCACATTGAGCATCCCATTGAATATTTCAACACACAGTGCGAGAATGAATTAGACTTGGATTTCATTCTAGAGGAGCATGTAACACTTTCACAAGATTATCCATCAATAGATGTCATGGAAGTATTACAAGACAAGCCAGACCAAGACAGTAGGTCATCCAGAAGCCATGAATACAGTCAAAATCTTTTAAATCATTTTTTCTACTGATGAACCACCAGCCAAGATGGCATGAACTTTCACCACAGATATGGTTCTATTTTATCCCTCTTTACACCTTGAGTCAATGTGCTTTTTGAAGGGGTGGAGAGTGATACGCATCAAAGGAAAGAAATAATTGGTGGTTTAATTAGTGAATGGTCTAAAAGACTAAAAGGAATGATCATATGTACAGAGGATAATTGACTAAATATTAGTATAAGGAAATTATGTATATTAGAATATACCATTACCTTGTATAGTTAGAATAATTTTAGTAGCTTAATTATTATAGGTGTTAGTAATTTAGTATAAATAGGTCCATTGTATATGGGGAACCACACAAGAGAAATATATTGTTCTTATCATGTTCTTCTTTATTTATTGGAGCTCTCACACACTCGAAGTGTGAAATTGGAGTTTGCCGTGACTCGAATACGGTTAGGAGCCAGAAGCCTGCTCGAAAGGTTTCCTATCTGTTATGATCTTATCTAGGATCGTAACTGAAAAACGGTTTTGAAACGTGATGCAATGGTTGCGGTGTGAGCGAAGTGGTGTATAGTAGTAAGTCAAGAGTGTCGTCCTCTAGGAAGGCGTAAGGGAGATGGTAAGCAAGCGGATTAATCACAAGACCTTAAAGAGTTCGAAAGCTAGTCTGGGGAATATGTAGGAGTTAATCATGCAAAGAACAAAACAAGCAACGCAATAGAGTAGTAAACAATTAAGGAGAAAGGGATTCGAACCAACTCATCAAGCATATTTACCCTTGATTTCCTACGGTCCTAGGACTTAGCAATGCTTATTGGACAAGATTGAGACAAGTTCACTAGTGCCAACGCCACTCTCGTGGACGGTGGCCTCTCTACCATGCCTTAGCTTTTATTCTCATAATAGCTAGGCTAGAAGAGGCAATTCATCAAACACTTGGTGTGCCACATGCCTTCCAATCCCCCTTTTCTCAAAGGTGGGAAGGAAATGTGAATGGTGAGGGCTTGGTACACTCCCTACTCTCGTGAGTATTCCTTTCCTACTCCTCTATTACAACCGGATCCTTGTTGCCATAGAGTCAAGACAACCATCCCAATCCTCAATCAATCATCAAACAAGTATTATCTAATCCTAGGTTTAAGAATTTAGAACTCAAGGGAGATTAAGACTAATTGATTCAAATCCTCCAAAGATCTAGCTACTCATAGTGAAATTTGAAATCAAAAAGCAATTGAACTAACAAAGCAATAGATTCAAATCAACAATAGAAATTGAAATGCAAGAATAGAGAATGAGACTTAGCTTGAAATTGAAGTAGATTCCTTGAGTAATTTGGTTCAATACAATCTTGCAATGTAAATTCTTCTCTAAATCTAGCTATGGAACATCATCTTGGAGTGTAATTAGCTATGGAATGGAGAGAATTTTAGAGCTAAATCCTAGAGAGAGAAAAGTTCCCTGAAAAATGGTTCCCTCCTCCCTTTTTAAAAGTTGATAATCGCCACTTACGCACGATGGACGCTTGGTTGGACGCGCGTCCAATGGCGCATCCAAGGCATGCTTCGCGGAATGCCTTGGAGTCTTCCGAGGAGGGATACTTGGACGCTACCTTGGACGCGCGTCCATGGGCGCGTCCAAGGCATGCTTCGCGGAATGCCTTGGAGACTTCTGGGGGGAGATATTTGGACGCCTGGTTGGACACACGTCCAATGGCGTGTCCAAGGGCTAACTCCCTTCTTCTCTTGCTTGGTGAACCGCACTTGCGTCCAAAGCGGCTTTGCTTTCTCCCCCAACTTTGGCTTCGTGAATTCTTCTCCAAAATATCGTCATTTTCCCTCTTTAAGCACTTTTTTACCTACAAAACAATTCGTACAGTGTGGAACGGGGTACTACGACAATATAAAGTATTCTAAGGCAAATTAGGACTAAATCACTCATAAAAGCCATGACTTACGCACTAAATGATCCAAGAATAACCTTATAAAATTGGCATCTTTTTGCACTTATCAGTAACACATTGACAACATCCATCAGTAAAAAATCCACAACCAATTCACCAAATAATCTATCTTCCACCATTATGATCAATAATAATAGCTTTAAGACTTCTTCCATGCAAATTATAACCCAGTCATATCCATATCTAATCCAAAAATAATACCAGAACATTTTTAGATATTCATACGAATATGCATAATTAAATTGTCCAAGAATTCCAAAAAATCTAAAGAGAAAATCGAATTGTTAAAGAAGAGAAAACCCAAATAATATGATGATCCAAATATAATAATCCGAATGATATGATAATGAAAGAGTTTATTATCGATTTGGTCCCTCGACTATAAGGATTTTACCGATTTGGTCCCTCGACTATAAGGATTTTACCGATTTGGTCCTTGACTACCAAAATTCCTCAATTTAGTCCCCAACTATGATTTTTTTACACGATTTGGCCCCAAGTCTATTTGTCTGGTCAAACTAAAAGGGTAAAATTGGGATTTAAAAATAAGCATCTTCTCCTTCCCTAAATCCCGTTTCTTATATTGGGATTTAAGCTTTCCAGCAGTGGAGACAACACCAAGAGTAGCATAGTTGGGGAAGGAGTTAAACATAATCAGAATCGCCCTTCCATTCTGACTTTATTTCGCATAAAAGGTATAAATTTGAAAAAAGAAAGAGTTGTTCTTCAAGCACACCAACCTCACTCTATACAGCATGTGATCGATTCTAGTTGACCTTTATCACCCCTACAACAATTGTGTCTAAAGTTTTGTTACAATAAAATGATTAATTGCAAAGATTTTAGTTTTCACTAGATCTTTTTTTTTTTTTTTTTTTTTTGTAATAACATATTTGGTCACACAATGTAAATTTATTGTGACTCTGATCTCTTGTTATCACTCAAATAATACTTTTATTATATGTAAACCTTGTCACAAAACTTTTGAGTATTTGTGACAGCTTTTCAAATATCGTCACTATTACAATAGTGACGGATGATGTAGACAACATGTGGCGACTTAAAAAATTGATCACTAATTTTATTAGTGACAAAAATCGATGGTTTTGGTGACAACTTGTATTGTTACTCATGGTTGAAAAAATCGCTAGGCGCTCTCTAGGCGGTCGGGGAGCGCCTAGCGCCTAGGACGCCTAGCCGGGGATTAATCGGCGCCTAGGCGTCCTTGTATTTTTTTATTTTATTTTTTATCCTTTAAAAATTTGTTTAAGTATTTTTAATTTTTTAAAGACTAATAATTGTAAATTATATAATACTTTAATAGTTAATACTAAAATATTAAATATTAACCTAAGGTTGTGAGTATGTGGTGAGGGTGATGTGTGATATGGACGATGTTAAAACGAAGAGTCATAAACTCCCCGAGTGTCGTGTCTCTCGCGGATGGCAAATTGGAGAATATACGGATTTCCTATCTCGAGTTGTTTGGATAACGCTAAGGTCACACATATAGAAATTGTTGGTTTGAAGTAGTAAGGGTGCAAATGTTGATAAGATTGAAGGTAAGCAAATGTAAATAAAAGCGGATGGGGGCTAGAGTATCGTGGAGATTGGTTTAGAGCATGTGGTAGAGGATTGATTTCCATTGAGTCATGGTTGAAGGAGCTTGGAACATTGTCCTGAGTGGCGTCACACTCAAGCTCCCAATCCTCAGTCGGTTGGGGAATTTTGTCAAACACTTTGTCTACAAGTTCCCTCCGGATCTCATCTTCTCAGATTGAGAGTGGGAGATGTGGGTAGTGGGCTACATCTCTTTGCAATATCTCGCCAAAGAGATGATCCTAGGCTCTTGAAGAGAGCGGGGCCCTCGATCTAACAAGATCATACCAAACATACACACAATTTCAACATTCCCCAAAGAAATCAAACTCATTCATCAAATTAGATCATAAATACCAAATCTCCATTCAATCTAGCCCATATCCTAAAGATTAGCCTCTCATAGGCTTTAACAACATCAAATCATTAAAATAGAAAAACATATCTACAAGATCGAGATAAAAAGCAAATAACTTTAAGGAAAAAGGAAAAGCAAGAGAAATCCAAAGAGAAAACAAATCTTGATGAAAGAGATTACCTAAGAGATCCCAAAGCTATGGAGATCTAAGTTCTCTTCTCCAAGGAGCTCCTCCTCCCTCTCCTAATCCTATCTAACCCTAACCTAAAATGAGAAGTGAAAAATGGACAAAAGACTCCCTCTCCCTAGCTGAATTGTCCCTTAAATACTAAAACATCGCGTAGGATTCTGGTGCCGTCCCACGCCTGCTCACACGCGTGTGGCTGTCGTGGATGGTTACTGGAATATTTCCACGCTAGTCACACGCGTGGTAGTGCTCGTGGGCGTGGGTTCCTTCGTTTTCGTTCCTTTTGTTGTTTCCGGTTTGGTCTTTGTGTGCTCCCGTGTGGTTTGATTCTCCCTTTTACTGGTTTTTGCTCTCTTTTAGTTGATTTCAACCTTCATACCTGTGGGAAATCTTCAAAACACTCCACACAGAACTCATTTGCAATTCGTTAGAAAATAGCATGTAAACACGTAATTGCATTCTTTAAGGCTTTGTTTTGGCAAGAAATCAATTTAATAAGTTCTAGATAATTAGGTACTTTTAGCGTCTATCAACCACCATTTAATGTGATACGCTAGGCGGTTGACCAGCGCCTAGCGCCTAGCGCTTAGGTGGGGATTAATCGGCGCCTAGGCGGGATTTTTGCAACACTGTTGTTACTAAATGTGAAATTTTTTGTAGTAGGCGACCAAATTTTAGGCAAATAACTTATCTTGAAGATACAAATTATCATTTTTGATTCCCTCCTAGAGAAGAAAAGTTTAAGAAAAAAAGTATTGAATTTAAAAATGACAATTATTTTGCCTTTTAAGATAGCTAGTCAATTGTGACCGGAAAATAAATCTGAGAGACCAAGTAGCAATCGTTTAAAATTCTTAGGAACAAATGTGAAAAACTAATAGCCGGGACCAAATGTAAAAATGATTATATAGTTGTGGAACTAAAAAACAAAATGTTTTCCATATTGTGTTTTATCTTAATTGTCACTCGATCAAATTGCTAACTGAATCCTCTCATTTATACTTTCCTCTTTTGTCTGTACTATTATTTTACTTTTATTGAGTATTAATATTGAACATATATATTTTTTTAGAATAAAAATTTAATTCATTATATCATAATTCAAACAGTTTACAAGAAAATCAGGAGGAGCGTCAAACCACTCTCGCAACCTAACATAGAAAAGGCCTCCCTAGCAACAGTGTGGGCGACACAATTCGCAGATCGCTTCGCAAAACGAAAATCGACATCCTCAATTGTCACACTTATAAAATACTAGACTAGATGTGTGTGTATATATATATATATATATATATATATATATATATATATAATTGTACAGAGTCTAGTTGACATGCATTAGAATGCAAGATTAGGGAAATCCAATCCAATCCCTATCTAATTAGCCACATCTCATCATGTGGTTCTACAAACCCTACTTCAATTTCCAATCAAAGATAAAAACAATTGAATGTAAAGGAAATCTTAAATTGAAATGCAATTAAAGAAAGATTACCGAATTGAAATTCAAATTTAACTATTTAAGTAACAAGCTTCAATCTCTTGAAGAAATTTACAAAGTAGCTCCAACTTCTCTCTAGGATGCTCTCTTCTCTCTCTAAAGTGATAACTAAACTAAGAACAAGACAAGAACATGATAGGAATGTAATGTGTTTTCAGCCCAAAAGTCCTTCACTTATGGATTTATTATAATACATATGTATTATTTTAATTCGATTTATTATTATATTAATTATTTTTGGGATTTAAAATTTTAGCTTAAAAAAATAGGTTAATCGGTTAACCGAAAAGAAAAAATTCAGTCTGGTTAATTCGATAATAAAAAATTCGGTTCGGTTAACGGTTAAAGTTTTAAAATTTTCGGTTAAAACGGTTACCCGTTTGTTAATTAAGCTAATAATTACACGAATATTAATATAATTACAATTAATTCATTTAGATATGGAGGAGGAGGAGAAAAGTAAAGGAGATATGGTGAAAATGAATATACTTAGGTATAAAAGTATAACTGTACAAATATTAGTATAATTGCATGCCTAATAATAATTGTCTACTAATTATTATGGTAATTAAGGTAAACATGGATCGTTGGATTTGTTTTTATAATAATTACAATTCAATTATTTTATCATTTTCTTCCCATATTTATTTTAGTAATAATATAATTACATATCGATTTTTAAAGATAATTGCAGACAAACGAGTCATATATATATTATTCAATTAATTGAGTGAAACTTTTACACTAATCTTATAATACAATAAATGTACACTTTCAAATGTTAGAATTGTGTATAATTTCATCTTTAATTTTATTATCTAAATATATAGGCTAAAGTGTCATCCCGCACCATCAACTATGTCCGATTATTCATGCCGCACCATGACCTTTCATAACGTGTATATCGAGCCACAAACCAAAAAAAAATTTCGTCTAGAACTTTTTGCAGGTTTCCTTGTCTTCCCGCTGACGTGGCCAGGGCCGGTCCTGAGCACGGGCGAGATGGGCGACCGCCCAGGGCCCCATGATTGAAGGAGCCCATCCATATATATGTATATGTATACATATATCTATTATAGGGTTATAATTATATTAGAGAATAAAAAATTAGTATTATAATTATATTAGAAAATAAAAAATTAAGAATAGATGGGATTGTAGGAATCTAAGAATCAATCTTAATTAAATAATTTAGAAATAGAATCGACACGGGGAGTCGAGGACACCCAATTATCATTTATCTATTAGAATGGACACCCAAACCGGCTA
This sequence comes from Ipomoea triloba, assembly GCF_003576645.1. Taxonomy (NCBI): domain Eukaryota; kingdom Viridiplantae; phylum Streptophyta; class Magnoliopsida; order Solanales; family Convolvulaceae; genus Ipomoea; species Ipomoea triloba. The sequence continues at coordinate 18,558,863 of NC_044917.1, forward strand.
ATCCATTCGTTTTCTTCAATAAAAATTTTTTCCAATTCGATTAATGGAGGATTGTTCATTTGTTTGCCAATTTAGGCCCTATTGTCTGTTGTAATTTGTAAGTTTTCTTCTATTTGTAATTTGTTGTGTCTTAATTTCCTATGCAGCACTGCACACATGCAACACAGCACACCTATAGGGCAGGGATTTAGGGCTATAAAATAATCTTCTTCTAATGAGTGATGTTTATTTGGATAATGAATTTTGTGATTTATGTAATTCTAGAATATATATATATATATATATATATATATAATTTTTGAATTATAATTACCCTGAGTTACTAAGTTCTGTCTAATCCATTATATTTATAGGGATAAAAACTGAAAGAAGAAATAAACAAAAAATCATAGTTGTGGAATTGTTTGTGATACGGATACAATTGAAGACTGAGGGGAACTTTTTTAAAATATTTAGGTGCTTTTGTTCTTTTCTTATACACCTTTTTTAAAATTGTTTTATATAAAGTTACCCAAAAAGCATTTATGTGATGGTGAAAAAAGAAAAAAAAAACAAGTAGAGCAGCTAATAGAATCACAAAGAGGAGCTATAAATAAATTTTTTAAAAAATTTGAATAATTTAATGAAAATTTGAAACAATCTAAAGAAAATTTAAATGACCAAGGTCATGTTAATGACGATTTTGTGTATTGAGAAGGATATGCTAGAGAATGTTAATCTTGATGTAATTATCGATGATTTTGCATAGCACGTAAATTTTTTTTGTCATGAATACTTTTGTATTTAAAAAGCGTTGAAATTTTTCTAGTAGTATTTCATGTTATTTGATATTATTATTTTTTAGTATTATTACATTTAAATTTTAGTTTTCATATAAGGGACAATTTTTCTAATAGTATTTCATATTATTTGATATTATTATTTTTTAGTATTATTACATTTAAATTTTAGTTTTCATATAAGGGGCCCATTTTTAAAATTTCACCCCGGGCCTCTAAAATGTTTGGACGACGTGACACCGGTTTTCTCCAGATGTGGCATTTCTCTTAGTCCATGTAAGTATTTATTTATTTAAAATTAAAAAAAAAAAAACAAAAACAAAAACAAAAAAGGGTGACGCTTGAGACCAGGCTTCCCCTTGCTGCATAAAGCCACAGGTCGCTTCTCTAACGGTCTACTCATCGTTGACCCCAACACTTCATTCACTCAGGCCATTAATATTTTGTCGTCGCCGGCAGTCGACTTAGGCTTTTTCGCAAAGAGGAATGTTGCTGCTGACTTTATGATGCTTGGTCTTGGAGACATGGTAATAAGAGCATCTTTAAGTATGGAAATCTCGATATGGCACTAGTATAAAAACTGCAATTTGCATATGCAATTAAGTAGGAACAGACGCCTATTGTTAGTTTTTTTATTTGAAAAAAGTACAGTTTCTTTTTCAGGTACATTCCAACCAAAATAAACTCATCAACACTGTTAATATTTCAATTCTATTGGTGATCAACCTGTATGTGTAATTTCAACAGTGACTAAAATATCATAATTTATGAGAATTTTTTCGTCTTCTCTCTTTCATTATATGTTAGTGTCATTATATCTTATAACACTAAGGGTGTGTTTGGTTAGTACATGAAAATCAAAATGGAAATCAAATATTTGGTAATGGTATGAGTTTTGGTGAAAGTATTTTGCATGTTTAATAGTAAGATGAATTTAGAATGATCGCCAATATTGATGTTTGGCTAAGTAGCTTTTTTAACCTTATTTAAGGTCAGGCAGTAGGGTCCTCTTGAAAGCTTAAAGACAAATAAGATTGACAGCACAAGGAAATGCGAAACAACAGAAATTTTCAAAAATGATATAAATACCTTGTAGAGGCACAATAAACCAGATTCCTATTCTCCAGAACACCATCCACTCGCAGGCAATCAACCTGAAGAAGGGAGAAATGTTAATAATACTTTTAACATAGGGCCTTCTCAACAGAAGAGTGGTTCCCATCAGAAGCAGATGCACTAGCATGCATTTTATTAAGTTGCACCTTTTGTTGTAATGGTAAACTTTTACTTGGTGGTACTTCACTGTGTGATGGACCAAAGAAAAAAAAAAAGAATATATCATTTAATATATAGAACATAAAGAATATATAAAACTGCAATCATGCTGTAGAAAAAAATATGTTTTTCTCGTGTTGTGAATTTAATCTCAGTGATACTAGTGATACGAAAGAAATAATTGGTGGCATAATTAGTTGGGAGCCTTCAATTGATTCCATATTAGGAGAAGGAAATTCTGTATATTAGAATATATCATTACCTTGTATAGTTTGTATAATTTTAGTAGCTTAATTATTATAGGGGTTAGCTAGTAATTTAGTATAAATAGGTCATTGTATATAAATAAAGGGAACCACACACAAATATATTGTTCATGCTCATGTTATTTTTATTTTTATTTTTTGGAGCTCTCGCACTCTTGAAGTGTAAATTTGGATTTTATGGTGAATCAAATACGGTTAGGAATAAAAAGCCTTCTCGAAAGGTTTCTTATCCGTTACGATCCTATCTAAGGTCGTAACAACATGTGCTTTTATTGATTCTATTGGTGAGAGTATCCCTATCTTTTATTTTATTTTTAAAACAGTGGAAAAAATTGAAAAAAAAAAAAAGAAGAAGAAAAAAACAGTGAAAAATATTATTTTTTTAAAAGCAGAGAAATAGAAAAAAACTTTGAAAAACGGAAAAATAACAGATAAAATAGAAAAAAAAAATCAAAAGTTTTCCTACTGTAATTGTTGATGTATATATTTATCGTCGATTATCTAATAAAATGGGCCCTGGAAGGTTTTTATGAGTTTCTCTCTGATCTCTCTCCGCTCCTTCACTTGGGTTTTACTGCATTTGTTCTTTTGCTATCTGGACTATACAGTATTCATGCGAGGATGCTACTAGATCTACAACAAGTTTTAAATTTTTATTCTTAATTAGTATCAATTGTGAGATTATAAATATAAAATTACACAAGTTTTGTATGTGATTGTGATATGTATATTTGAGCAAGTTTTGGATATAAATTGATAAAAAAATATTTAATATTTAAAAAAAATATATCACAAAACCGATGTGGTATGTTTATACTATGTTGAATTTTTTAAAAATCGACGTTGTATATAAATACATTTTTTAAATGACTTACCACGTCGGTAAGTTAGTGTAATTTAAAAAAAAAAAAAAGTAACAAAAATTTACAACGTTGTTTATTTATTAATAATCGACGTTGTAAACGATAAAAAAAAAATTTAAAAACTATACAATGTCGGTTTTCTTTAGAAATTGATGTCATATTGTTTTATTTCTCATACTTTTTTTAAAAATTTAATTAATATACGACATCGGTTATTTGGTAAAAATCGATGTTGTATGTATTTATTTAAAATTTAAAAAATAATATATGACATCGATTTTTATTTAACCGAGGTCGTATCATTTATTTATAAGTCTATTTGAGCAACATCTAAATTTAACCGATATTGTATGGTCTAAATAACCTACGTTAAAAGTCTTTATTGTACTAGTGATCGAAAATATAATATTGGTATAGTGGAAGGATCAAAAGTAATTACCTCAATGATAAATGAGAGATAGGGATCGGAAACATGAGGGTTAATCTCTTTCATATAGTAATGACATGTTACCAATACAAAGATCATAGCCAAGTAGGCTATGATATGATTTTTAATATTTAAGACATATTAAACACCCAGAACGAAAAAGATATGTTTATTCTTTATAATAATTTAGTGCACACATAGAGTGAATAGTGTAGGATAGATCAAGCGATGGAAATGGAGGTTTTCTCAACACTTGGGAATTGAAACCTTGCAAGTTTTAGCGGCTTTCTTGGCAGCTGGGGAGTTGAGATACATCTTCAGACTTGGATTCTTGAGGTATTGACAGAAGCAAGGCTTCTGTTGATTAAGCCTCTTGCAGCAGAGTTGAGATGGGTTGGTGTTGGACGTTAAGGCGCTTAGGCAAGGAGTCAGCTGCTGCACATCGCACGCAGCCGACGAAAAATGTGCTTCTGCCAAGAGTAGCATCAGCACTGCTACAATCATGAGGTTGAAGGATTTCATTTTGGTAGCAATTGATCACTGGTAGGTAGGTAGATATATTTGAGTAAGAGGAAATTTGGGGATGTGATGCATCTTTGGCTTAGTGGTTGGGCCAATTTATATGGAGAATGTTGGTAACGATACTAGTAATGTTAAAAGTTAAACTACTGCATGTTTATGTTAGGCACCGTCACCTACTGGCTAATTAAGAATGTTTAATTGGTTTCAGGTTTCACTGTTATAGTTGTGAAAAGGTCAACTATCATCATATGCTGTACAGACTCTGGTTGACATGCATCAACAACTACACATACAGTGATAACTGCCCCCTCTATCTCTCTCTCTCTTTTTAAAAATATTTATTATTATTATTATTATTATGTACTTTAATACTTTTGTTCAAAATAAAAACATAATACAAGGTCAATTGAGAGGTTCTAACTCATTTCATCCATGACTTTGCAATATAGTGCATGCATTCTATAAATACTGTATATATTTTAATTTCATTATCTTGTTTCTTTACAAATAATCTTTAATTTATTCTCACCCTAAATGAATAATCGCAAATTATATTGTGGACCATGGTCATAGCTGATACTGCAGTTGTATTAAACTGATACTGCAGTTGTGTTGAACAGATACTACAGTTGTGTTGAAAGGAAACTGCAGTTGCGCGAAACAGAGGTCGTTTCATCCGCTCAACACACTGCAGTATCACTTGAACATAACTGCAGTGTCAGTTCAACACAACTGCAGTATTAGTTCAACACAACTGCAGTTCCAAACGGATGAGACGGTCTCTGTTCCGCGCAACTGCAGTTCCCTTTCAACACAACTGCATCACCAGTTCAACACAATTGTTGTATCAGTTCAACACAATTGCAGTATCAACCAGGGGGCAAATTATGTTGTGGACCCAGGTCCACCTTGCAAGGTGGACATGGGTCCAAAACTACGTCGTTTTTGTCTTCTTTTTTTTTAATTAATTAGTAAATATATTGCTGAATATAGAGTTGTCCAAAAATGTGTGAATGTAAATGTTTCAAAGTGTGAATGTAGAGTATAGAAATCGTGAATGTAGATTTATGATTGTGTGAATGTAGAGTTGCCCAAAAATGTGTGAATGTAGAGGTTTAAAATTGTGAATATGGAGTATAGAAATCGTGAATGTAGAGTTATGCATGTGTGAATCTGTAATGGAGTTAAGAAATTCTAGCAACTTGTAGCCCTGTAATGTGTGAATGTGGAGTTCTCAAGTTGTGAATGTGGAGTATATGACATGTGAATAATACGAAGTATCATGTTTCTGACGTCATTTGTCGTTTTTTTTTTTTAAATAGAGTCTAGTTTTTTTTTTTTTTTTTTTTTTAAATAGAGATATCGCGTCAGTTTGTCATATGACCCGTATCTCATTTAGATTTAAAAAAATTGTAAAAAGCAGCGATCGGCGATAATTCTCCATAGCGAACTGCATATCCCTGATAGGGCTGTTAACGAACCGAACATAAACGAACGGAGGCTATTCGTGTTCGTTTGTTAAGGATTTTGGGGTGTTCATGTTCGTGTTCGTTTGTTAAGGTTTTTGAAAATCTTGTTCGTGTTCGTTTGTTAAGCGTTCGTTAGTGTTTGTTAACGTTCGCGAACATGTTCACGAACGTGTTCGTTAACGTTAACGAACACGTTCACGAACGTGTTCGCAAACGTTAACAAACACGTTCACAAACATGTTCATTTACGTTAATGAACACGTTCATGAACACTTAACAACCAAACACCTGCACATGCTTATGAACACATTTGTTCGCGAACAATAAATAATCTGCATTCACATCTTCACGAACAATTTTATATATATATATATATATATATATATATATATATATATATATA
>NC_044917.1:18565828-18599405 GCF_003576645.1 Ipomoea triloba
TATATATATATATATATAAACATGTTCGTGAACATTATTAAACGAACACTAAACGAGTTTGTTCGCGAACACTACTAAACGAACACAAACGAGCTTGTTCACGAACACTACTAAACGAACACAAACGAGCTTATTCGCGAACACTTAGCAAACGAGCTTACCACTGTTCAGACTCTGTTCGTTTATTTACCGAGCTCTAAATTTTGTTTGTTAATGTTCGTTTACCTTAATAAACTAACATAAACGAACGCTTACCGAGCTCGAACACGAGTAGTTTGTCGAAAGCTCTGTTCGCTAACAGCCCTAATCCCTGACGATTTATTAAGCCTCAGCCGCCTCTTGAGTGATTTCCCTGACAAGCTTTCAGATCAGAAGCTCTGGAATGGAAACATTCAGATCAGAAGCTCAGTAGAATTGAAGAATGGAACGGAAGCTTTCGGAAGCATACGATGGTAGTGACGGAAGCTCAGTCGAATTGAATAATTTTTCGAAACATCGATTGTCAAAAACATATGTCGGTTCTATATAGTATAATGGCGGAGCAGACTTCCTGGCAGTTGGCGGAGCGTCTTCGGCGCATCGGAAACCGAAGCTTTTGGACAACGCCAGGGGTGGCAGTGACGGTAGTGTGGAAGCCGCAGTGGTAGCAGTCCACCTTAAACACCTTGTACCTGTGAGTTTTCGGAGAATAAGCATGAGATTCTTACATGAGAAACCTCAAACACCATGGCTTGATTCTTACATGATATTTGGAGAATAGTAGTCCACCTCAAACAACTTGATTCTTACACGAGAAACCATGGCGCATACTGTTGAGATCGATCGATCAAAGCAATCCCCAACCTCGACTTTATCAGCGGACTGCGGAAACGGTGGCGTGGAATGATCCTGAAGTAATTAGACATGGAAGTTTACTTTGAAGCAGATCCCCAACCTCGACTTTATCACATTCTATATAGAACCGACATTGTATGTCTTTAATTTTTTTAAAAATTATTTAAAACATACGACGTCGGTTCTATTGTAGAACCAACGTTGTATGTCTTAATATTTAAAAAAATATTTACAACGTTGGTTTTTTCATAAACCGACGTCGTAAATAATATATATTATTTTTGCTATATTTTTTGACATATAACGTCGGTTTGTCAAAAATCGACGTTGATTGGGCAATGTAGTACCATTTTTTTGTAGTAGTGTGCGTATCAAATAAGCTTTCCTATTCAGCCCAATATCCCAATGGCTTTCCAGTTTGTTAGGATCTAAACAGGTTTACAACACCTAATTACAATAGCAACTTGGGCTGGAAATATTGAGAATATTGTTGGTGTAAGATTTAGAATAAATCATACACACAATAAAGCAATTTGAAGAAGAATTTTCTTTATTGGCAAAAGGATATTACAATAGGAGTTACAAATATAACTCTTTATCTCCCTCTAAAATACTTTGCTATGCTACGTATTTCTTTCTCTGATGGTATGATTTACAATGAACGCGAAATGCATATTTATAGCAAACAAAAGTACCTAGAGATTTGCAAACATTTAATGCAATCAATAATGCATATATACTCCTGACACAATTATTTAATGCAAACCCTAGCCTAAACATTTGCTCTAAGCCTCGGCTAAAACCTTAGCCCCAAAATCTTAGCTCAAACCTTCGCTCATAAAACCTGAGCTCAAACCTCATTTCCACATGTGACTTTATTCTTTACAAATCTCCCACTTAAAATCACAATGTGGATCTTCATCCTTTTCGCCAATTCTCCACTGCTTGCATACTTGTTAGGCCAATTGAGGATTTACACCATACGATTTTATCGTTAGTAAATAGGCTTCGTTAACATATCTGCCAAGTTATCTTTAGTATGGATTTTATGTATATTCACACTTCCTTCTTTCACCTTTTCATGAACAAATAAAGTGATATTGAACTCGTATGTGTTTCATCTTGGAATGAAATGCTGGATTCTTTGCCAAGTACAAAGCGCTTTGACTGTCACAAAATAGAGTCATTTTTTCTAACTTGTGCTCGAGCTCCTCCAATAGCATTTGCAACCATATTGCCTCTTTACTAGCTTGAGTAGCAGCTATATATTCTGCTTCTGTCCTTGAAGTTGCCACAACTGGTTGCAACTTCGAGACCCATCTTACTGCTCCGCCAACAAGAGTAAACACATAACCCGTGGTGGATTTACTACAATCAAGATTACCTGCATAATCTGAATCAACATAGCCTTTAATAATGAAATTTGATCCTCCATAACACAATGCAATATCTGAGGTACCCTTGATATATCTAAGGATCTTCTTCACAGCACTCCAATGTTCTCTCTCAGGATTTGCCATGTATCGACTGACTGCTCCCATTGCTTGTGCAATGTCTGATCTAGTGCAGATCATAACAAACATTAAACTGCCCACTGCTGATGCATACGGTACTCGAGACATTTTCATCCTGTTTGCAGTCCTCAACATTGCCCTTGTTCTTTCCAATAAGGTTTTGGTAATCAGCTCTGCCAAGAGTATATGCCACCGTGAACTGTCGTTCGATACCTTCTTGTAGACAAAATTTATCAAATTCATCGCTAGTATATTCTCCTCCATTGTCCGAGCTCAAACACTTGATCCTTTTCTCGGATTCAAGTTCCACACGCGCTTTGGAGATTTTGAAAACTTCAAATACACCTGCCTTCCACTTGACTGGATACACCTAACATCTCCTGGAGTAATTATCAATAAAGGATACAAAATATTTTGCACCTCCTAGGGATATAACTAGTGTTTGCCAAACATAGGAGTGGATTAGCTTTAAGATAGCTTTGCTTCTTAGTTTGGAGCCTTCAAACTTTAATCTATGCTGCTTACTTGTAATACAATGCTCACAAAAAGGTAATGATACCTTTTTTTATCCCTGGAAGAAGATGTTGATTTACTAGAATCTTTAGACCTCATTCCGACATGTGGCTATGTTTTTAATGCCACATCATCGTTGATTCCTCTATCAGATTTTCTGATGCAATAAATACTTCTCCTTGTAGTTGTGTTTCTCCTTTAAGCATGTATAGATTTGCCACTATCTTTTCAGCTTTCATCAAAACAAGCGCGCCCTTAGTTACTTTGATGATCCCATCTTGAATATGAATTTTACATTCACGGCTATCTAATTGTCATAGAGACAATAGATTTTTCTTCAGGCCTTTCACGTGTTGTACCTCTTGGATAGTGCGAACTGTATCATCAAACATTTTTAGTTTAATAGTACCAATACCAGCAATCTCTAAGGCATGATCATCTCCCCTGAACACTGATCCTCTAGAGACAGGTTCATATTCATGAAACCATTCGTTCCGTGAAGTCATATGCCATGTTGCTTCCGAGTCCATGAGCCCAATATTGGCTAGACTTTTCTTGCCTTCAACAAGTGTTGCTACTTCACTAAATAAAACTTCGCCTCCATCCGATGTACTCACAACACAACCCTAAGCATTTTGATGTCTCAGGATTCTTACATTTTGACGCATTCTTCTTGAGCTGCCAATAATCACTCTTATAGTGCCCCTTTTTGCCACAGTGAAAACACTTGACATTCTTATTACCCCTCAATTTTGATCTACCTCTATTTTGAATCCCACTAGAGCCAGGCTCTGTTGATCTTGCTCTTGTCACTGTCAACGCATGAGTTTGTTGTGAGATTCCAACTTTATCTTCTTTGTTTTTGCGCCGGCTTTCCTCTTCAAGAACTGCAGCTGCAATATCATCGAAGACAAGTACCTCCTTGTTGTTGACTAGATTGATAATGAGTTGATCATATGAATCCGTTAGACTTTGGAGAAAAATTTTCAGCACGCTCTTTCACTTCTATTTTATAACTCAACGCCGAGAGTTGTGAAAATAGAGTGTTGATGTTCTCAGTTACTGAGGATGTTTCCATCATGCTAAGAGTGTATAGCTTCCTCTTCAAGAAGATTTTGTTGTGTAGTGATTTGGCCTCATACAACTTTACGAGAGTATCTCATATCTCTTTTGTCATACCTTTTTCTGCCACACTTGACAGTACTTCATCAGCAAGTGCTAGGTGAGGATTGGCAATAGCGTTGCTATCCATTTCTGTCCACTTGGCATCGTCAGTGAAATCGACTAGTCTTTCTCCAAATGCTGCTATGCAGTTATGAGAACTGCTTTCATTCTCATTTTCCAAAATGAGAAATTGTTCCCATTGAACTTTTCAATCTCATATTTTGATGCCATTGTAAGTGGTGTTCTTGATTCAAATCCTGAACAATATATCTATGAATCAACCTGGGGCTCTAATACCACTTGTTAAGATCGAAACAGGTTCATAACACCTAATTATAATATAGCAACTTGGGTTTGAAATATTTAGAATATTTTTGGTGTAAGATTTAGAATAAATCATACACACAATAAAGTAATTTGAAGAAGAATTTTCTGTATTGGCAAAAGGATATTACAATAGGAGTTACAAATATAACTCTCTATCTCTATCTAAAATACTTTGCTATGCTATGCATTTCTTTCTCTGATGGAATGATTTACAATGAAGGGGAAATGGCTATTTATAGCAAACAAAGGTGCCTAGATATTTACAAACATTTAATGCATAAAAACTTAATTTTTACATTTTTATATTTAATTCGCTCTGTGTACACTAAATTTTTATAAAGAATAAAAACTTTTCTCTTTCTGTGTGTGTTTGCTATGTCTTAAATATTAAAATCATAGCCAGAGTTTGGTTATGATCCTTGTACTACTACTTGTCATTATTTCTATATGAAGGAGATTATGTCTTCTTTTTTCTCTATCTTACATTTATCATTGTGATGATTACTTTTGATTCTTCCACATACTATAATAACATTTTTACTTTTAAATACTTTACATTAATTTACAAATTGATCGAATACTGCCCAAAGTATTTGAAATGCTGCACCTCCACCAAATATTACCCTTTTTCATATGAGAATATTTAATACATTAACTAAATACAAAGTAGATATTACCTTGTAAAGAATCATGAGTATTTAAACAGAAATACATTGACAAAATTTGACTGATTTAGGAAATTTAAGGTGCCAAAAGTAAAATGCGACTATACTCCATGAACCAAAAGTAATATTAACTTTGTATCATTTTTCTATATTTTGATGAGAATTAATTTTAATTAAATGATACACTAATACTCCAGATGCATACTATTTTGTTGCATGATTGAAAAAACAAATTTAATTTTAAACAAAGTTAAAAACAGTTAAATCCAGCAGGAGTGCTTGCCTTTTGGTGGCAATTTCAAATTGTCTCAAACTATCGTTTTTACAATTTAACACCCCAAACTATCATATTTTAGACACTTTTGGTCCTTCCCGTGATTTTTCCAGTGAAACCCTATTTTAGACAAGGTCATTTTCGTCTCTTTCAATTTTTTTTTATTTTTCCCCAATGATTTGGTGGCATTTCCACATTTAGTCGCAAAATCATGATGTTCTTGATGTGGAGGTACTTGATGTGGAGGTACTTGAACTTGGCATTGATAATGAAAATTAGGATCAAAGATGTAGCATCTTCCGGCTTCATGTGATCCTCCACATATGACACACCGAAGAGGTTGTGGCATGAACATTGATGGTGCATATCCTTGAAAAACTTCTTGATTCATATTGGCACCAACTCTTGAGGGAAATGTTGATATTCCTGAGGATATGGTGCTTGTATTTTGGAGTTTAACTTGTAGCAACTTTCCAAAGCATGAGCTTCACCACAATATGAACACCATTTAGAGTACAAAAGGAATTATTGAAGTAGACCACCTTAAAAGGTATTTATAGCCATTTTGATGAAATCGGGCAATGACACTTTTTGCTCTTGAAAATCATATCCCTCCATAATTACAAGTTCTTGATTGAAAACCTACTAACATGCACCATCAAAGACACCCTTGGAAGAACTTGGCTATGGGTTAGAGTAAAATAGCAATAAAGAAAGTAAAATAATAATAAAAAAAAAAAACTTGATCTCCTACGAATTCACTAACTCTAATGCTAGAAATAGAACAATAACACAACACAACCAAATAAACCAATCCCCGACAACGGCGACAAAATTGTGATGAGTAAAATGGTGATAGTAAAAAGAGGGTGTAAATGTCGTTCCGCTGAGGATTGGGACTATGACACGTACTTGTATGATATGTAAAATTCTAGGCACTAAAGTCTTGGAATTCACTAGAATCCAAGCAAACTAAGATTAAGGAATGGAAATAAAATAAAAGATGCAAATTAAATGAGGAATAAACTATATGATAAAAGAATGAGCCAGATTAGGGGTATTGCAATCTTGATGGTCTAACAATCTCAAAATTAGGGAAAAAACAATTAACCAAGGGATTTATTGGCAATGCAATCAAGAATTCAGTTCAGCTACTTTCGTAATCAATAAACTAGAATTAGGCTAGGATTTCCCCACTTTCGCGATGCATCAATCTTACCCTTAAAACACAAAAGCATTCTGAGCCCTCAAATTACCTCTATTCTCATAGTAGGAAAAATTGGCTTGAAATTGGTTAGGCTGAGTCTTTCACCCAACTTTCGTTGTGATGAAATCCTCTTCAAAGCAAATCAATAAAAGTTGCACATCAATTATCAATAAGAGGAATTTATAATCCACTTCAAACATAAAACCCTAGGTTGATAAATTATCCCCTTTATGCAATAATCATAAACCTAGCATTAAGAATAGCAATAGAACCCTAATCCAAACCCAAAAGCTAACTACTACTCATGCATCATAAAAGTAAACAAAGAAAAAAATTAATAAATAACCATGAACATTGCAAGAAATTTGAAAAGAAAGTAAATAAATGAATAAGAGAACTTTACTGATGATGAAGAACAAATCCAATTCCAATTCGAGATTCCAAGCTTGAAATTAAATAATGTAATGTAAAACTAATCTAAACTATAGTAGGGAAATATAAAGAGAAGAGAGAAAAATATCCTAAAACTAACTAGGGTTGCGAACTCCTTAAATTGTAGAGAATATGTAGAATATATAGGAGATAGATGAACCTTGGGCCCATGAGGCAACTTCCAATTCTTATTCAACTCTTATTCTTGTTTCCTTTCCTTCCTTAGGTAATTTCCTTTTCTTCCAAAACATGTCCAAAATGTTGAAAAATTCTTCCTTTGCTGCTCCTTGTGGATAATTCAACCCTTGGGACAATATAACACACAAACAATTCTCAATTTCACTAGGACAAAGAAAATAAGCATAAAAATAACTAAAATAAGGGGTGAATTATTGTAGAAAATAGTATATATCAACACAGCCGGGAATCCAGTATAGTTCATACCCCAGTCCATAGTGCCTCTGAGATACCGAAGTACTCATCTTAGTGCATCGCAATGTGGAGCACTTGGGTTGTGTGTATAGCGACTGAGCTTATTCATTGCGAATGCAGCATCAGGTCTAGTATAGTTCATTAGGAACATTAGACTCCCAATTATCTTCACATATTTTTCTTGAGACATACTAGCCTCAACATTCTTTGTAAGTTTAACACTCGGATCATACATTACAAAAAATCAGTCATTTAGCAACATAAAATTAGTGACAGTTTGTTATAACCGCTACTAAATAAGTGTTTAGCGGCGGTTATATAAACCGCCACAAAAAATAAGTGGCTAATTTCTTTTCTGTAAAATTTTCCTTCTATGATGTATATATCCTCCATTCTACTATGCTAAATCACTAAAAATTTAGTAATAAAAAATTCCTAACCCTACTTCATAGTCGATCGTCTCTGCCATTGCCGGTCTCTCCAGCCTCTTTGTCCTCTTCGACTCTCTACTTCTCAGTTTCGACTTTCGGCTTCTCCACTCATCTCTCGGCTCTCACAGTCACCGCCTCACGCCATCCGCCCGGCTCTCACAGTCATTTTCTGGTAATTTCTCCCCTTTCTTTTTCTTTTGGACTTTCAGCTTTTCCTTTTTCTGTACGAATCAAATTTGCTATCTAAGTTCATCATGGCTTGCTATTTCTCTTCCTCCTTAGAGCGCCGCTTCCTAGTTGAATGCCAAAATGTGTGTTTTTAAAGGTTCTTGTCACTTTCAATTTGGATCTTTGCCCTACTTTTAGGTACTCCTTGCTTGAATTTTGTTAATTAATTTCGAATTTTAGTTCTCTTTTCATTTACCGTTGATAATTCTATAATGTTCTACTATATTCAGCATTTTGCTCTACTTTACATTTAATGCTCATTTTTTAAAATAACATATTTTTCGTATTACTTTTTGAACAATGTGGTTTAAAAAATTGTGTTTTCACGATAGATACGGTACATTTCTATGTAACTAGGTATACTTGTTCAATTATAGAATTTTCCAGGATAGAAGAAATGCATAATCTTTAACCAGCAAATCATCATCATATTTCTGTAAAGGAGTGTACAGCTAAGAGAACTGTTAAAGCATGTGTATTGGAGATCACATTGTTACATGCCTTTAGACTAGGTCTTTATCTTTCCTCTATAGATGAAACTGATTTTGAAAATGCAAAATCCATTGATTGTGGAGTATAAGGACTCCTGGGTGGAGAAGGTTAGTTCTAAGGCTAATGAAGATTGAAGTATACAAGAATGCACGAATATCATTAACTTTTGAACATATTTAAACGTTAACAGAGCAGGAAGAAGGATCAGAAGACCACCAAGAAGAGTGGCTTATTTACCATAATTTATATTTCATGAATGTGAATATGCTTTCAACCTTTATCACAGCAAAACCATATGTCTAGGTGCTTAAAATTAACCGCTGTGAACTATGATTTTTTTACCAATCTTTCAAATTCTTTCTCAAAGCACTACGAAGTATTATCTATAGATATGCATAGAAAGCCAAAATAGATTCACCTGCAAGTCTGGGTAAAAATATTCTAGCCATTTATATATTTTTGTCAGTTCATTGTTACTGTTTAATTCCTGTCCATTTCTAGGATTCTTTGGAGAAGTTTTTCATGGCATTTGGAATGGAACAAAAGTTGTAATCAAAGTTTTCTTGTTGCAAGATTTGACTGTTGAAAACATGGAGGATTTCTGCAATGAAATTTCCATCCTAAGGTATCTTGCCATCTCTCTCTCTCTTTTATATATTTTTTAATTTTTTTGTTTTGTTTTTTGAAATGGTCATATTGTCCATGTAATCAGCTCTATTTCTTTCAATATGTATTTACACTAACTTGTCTCTTTTGAGTTTTTATCTGCCTCCGGGGCCCAAGTTGTATGCCTTTCTCCAACTGTTGTTGATTTATTTATTTGATATTGAAGCATTACTGATTTAGCGGATGCCTTTTCCCGTTTCTCGGTGCTTGCACAAAGCTGCCATATCTGTCCATGGTTACTGAGTACATGGAGATTCTATTTGATTCATTTAAGTGGTGAAAAGAAGCTGCTCAGCTGGCGGAGGAGACTTAGGATGCTATGTGATATATGCATGTGGGTTATTTTTATGTTTAAAAACATTCGTGAAATTATGATTATAGATTTTGTGCTATAGGTTATTGTTTATTAACTGACTGTTATTTTCTACCTGCATACTAAGAGGGTTGATGTGTATTCATCGCATGAAGATAGTTCATCGAGATCTAAAAAGTACAAATTGTCTTGTGAGAGACATCACATCTTCGAAGTGAGGTGGAAGATGTCATATCAATGAGGTATTAGCCCTATTTCTGAACAAAATGGATTCTGTTAGATGGTCAAGCTGTGGTACAGAATTTGCTTGGTTAGGCTAATTAGTTCAATAGCTTTATGACTTTGTGTTGTCTAAAGTGGTAGAATAACTTCACTTTTGCAAATATTGTCTTTATGTGATCTGGTCCAACCTATTTATTTGCTGATTTACAGTCATACTTCACTTCTTGAGAAGGATGAGGTTGATCCAAAGCAAATTGGTAGACTGGAAGTTGGAAGCGAAACCTTTATAGACAAAAGCAACTCAATCAAGACATTCCTGATACAAATATTTGAGGTACTGATCTAGTGATGCTGTTATCTTGCTGTTATCTTTAGCTAATAATGCTCTAATTAGTAGAAATATTAATATTCATTTATTTGAGTTGGTCTATGATAAGTAATAAAACAACTCAAAGTGGTTGTGTATCAATTGTGTTTGTGTTTTGCAGTGGGGGTATATGAGCAATTAGTGTAAATTCTTATCTTTTCTTCATACTTTCATGCTACATGCATGTCTTAACATTGTTCGCAGGGATTCTTCTGGGGAAGCAAGTTGTAGTAGTTTGTTCGAATTTGGTAGGCATTTTCATACATTGCCTTTTAATAAGATGAATCCTACTGTTGGAGAAGTTACTTTCTTCTTCTTCTTCTTCTTTTTTTTTTTTTAAATGCCTTCGTGTATTTGTGGAAAGACATTTCATGATTTTCATCTATTATGTAATCGTATCAAAATCCATTGTTTTATTCACATTTTCTTCTACTTAAACAGGAAATGTAAGTTATATTATATGTTGTATATACAGGCTGAAGGTTGTTTGAGCTATCCAGAGGAAAGCAAAAATGAAGATATTAGCTTTTCAATCAATATATACGCTCTCCAAGCTCCTTAGTTGTTTGAGTCCTCGAAGATTCAAAATACTACAAGAAAAAGTCATGACTATCAATTCTCATCCCGGGTGAAAAATGATATCCATCGTCTAGTGATGATGTAAATGGGCAATTTCCTTTTGCATGAAACCATCATCATATTGGTGAATAAACTATTATGTTGCTTTATATTTTTCATTTAAAATAATTTTCAGTTATGTATACAAGTTCAATTAATATTTAAACGGTTGGTTATACTTGAATATTGTTCGATATTATTTTATAAATATTCGTTACAATTGATTTTCTTTTCAATTAAATGTGTATATAGAGTTTGTTTGTGGTTGCAATGAAAATTTGAATGTAGAGATTTTTTTTTTAAAAAAAAAAAAAGAAAGAAAAAAAAACATAATTTGATGAGAATTATAAAAATAAAAATTAAAACACAATGAAAAATTTTAATGTCAGTTCAAAAACTTTCATTACAATTAGATAAGAAATAATTTTAAAAATGATTTAAAAACTAAAGCTTAATTTAGCGGCGGTTATATAACCGCCACTAATATTTAAAGTAAAAATAAATAAAATAATTTAGTGGCGGTTATGTAAGTGTCGCTAAACTCTAGACAAAAATAATTGATTATTAGCGGCGGTTACAAAACTGCCGCTAAATGCATTAAAAACCGTCGCTAAATAAATTTTCCATTAATTCCCACACTTGTCTAAAACCGCCTCTAAATCCTTCGCGACACACTATTTAGACACGGTTTGGGAACCGCCTCTAAACGGTTTAGTGGCGGTTTTGAACCGCCTCTAAATAACAAATTAACCGCCACTAAATAACCTTTTTGGTGTAGTGATAAGGGATTTTAGTCAGAGTTACATCATAACTATCGAACCTCTTTAAAAGTTTCTCCGTATAGTGACTTTGAGATAGAAGATAGCCCTTCTCGGTTTTTGTAACCTTTATCCCGAGTATCACATCGGCTTCACCCAGATCCTTCATATCAAATTTTCCACAGAGCGTCTTCTTAACCTCATTTATAGTTTCGATATTTGAGCTGAAAATTAGCATATCATCTACATAGAGGCATATAATCACAACTTTAGACTTTATCTCTTTAGTGTATAAGCAGGTATCTAACCGGTTAGCCGAGTAACCTAGGTCTATTAAAGTTTTATGAAACTTCTCATACCACTGCTTGGGGGCTTGTTTTAAGCCGTAAAGAGATTTTTGAGTCTACATATCTTTCCTTCATGGCCGAGATCTATGCATCCAGGAGGTTGTTCCATATAGATTTCTTCTTCTAATTCACCATTTAGAAATGTTGTTTTCACGTATATTTGGTGGACTATTAACATGTGAAAAGAGGCCTAAAGCAAAGAGAATATGTATGGTTGCAATTTTTGTCACTGGTGAATAAGTATAAAAATAATCTTCACCAAACTTCTAAGTGTACCTTTTGGCAACTAGCCTAGCTTTGAACCTTTCGATAGACCTATCTGGCCTCAACTTCCTTTTAAAGATCCATTTGCAGCCAATTGGTTTACACCCTTTGGGTAGATCAACCAATTCCCAAGTGAGATTCCACTATATTGAGTTTAACTCACTTTTGACTGCTTCCTTCCATAAGGTGGAATCGATTGAGCACATGACTTCTTCAAAGGTCTTTGGCTCTTCTTCTAACACTAGTTGACAGATGAGCTGATCACATAGCTCATTTAAGTCTTTCAACTCTGTTAAATATGTTATAAAGTCAGAGCCAAAACTTTTCTCAATTCTTGGCCTTTTGCTTCTTCTAAGCTCATCAGTATCATTTGTACTACTTGGGAATACAATATGACCATTGCTTTGAAGTCTGTGAACAAATAAATCAAGAGAGTTCTGTAAAGGAAATAAGTGTTCAAAGAAGATAGCATCTCTAGACTCACACGTAGAGCGATTCTATAAACACATAAATCTATAAGCAACGCTACTGTTCTCAGCATACCCAACAAAAATGGCATTTATAGTTTTACGTCCCAAATTGGGCCTCTTGAAGGACGGAAGTCCTACCTTTGCTAGGCAGCCCCAAACTCTAAAGTATTTTATGTTTGGGGTATGACCTCTCCACAACTCATAGGGGGTTTTGTCAAACTCTTTATGAGGAACTCTATTTAAGATGTGGTTTGCTGTAAGGACAGCTTCTCCCCATAGGGAGTCTGGAGCACCTGAGCTGATAAGCATGTCTTTACTCATCTCCTTAGAAGTTCTATTCTTTCTTTCTGCTATGCCATTTTGTTAGGGAATATAAGGAGCAGCCATCTCATGTATTATACCTGAAGATTCACACCAATTTTTGAGAGAATTTGTTTCATATTCTCCTCCTCTGTCGGATCGAAGCCTTTTTATCTTTTTATCCAATTGGTTTTCTACTTATGCTTTAAAGATCATAAATTTTTGTTTGGCTTCATCCTTTGATCTTAACAGATAAATTTTTGTATAACGAGAGAAATCATCAATAAGCGTAATATAGTAACGTTTCCCACCTATACTTTCGGTATTTTTAAAATCCGCTAGGTCAGAATGAATCAATTCTAACATAGATGTAATATGATGATTTATAGAGGACAAAGATTTTCTGGCAAATTTTGCTTCAGCGCATGTTTCACATTGAGAATAAGAATCGCTAGACAAGTTTGGTAACAAATTCATGCTTTTCAATCTATTTAAACACTTTGTACCAACATCTCCTAATCTATCATGCCATATGTTAAATGAGACAGAGATGTAAGCAAAAGGAGAACCATTATTATTATTGCCTATAACAAGCCAATTTGGAATAAAATCATAAATGGAAGTCGCAGTACGACCCTCAAAGGTATGAGGTCTAAGTACAGTAACATCTAACACAAAAATACCTCCACGTAAGTATCCCTTCCCAAGGAATTTCCCACAGTCTTGTGGCCTTGTGTAACAAGGCTCCGGAAATTAAATTTCTACGAAGGGAAGGGACATACAGCACATTTTTCAACATTAACTGCTTCCCAGAATATAACATCAATTCTACGGTGCCTCTACCACTTACCTGGGAAACGCTGGAATTGCCCATGAACACTTGTTCTCCTTCAGTGATAGGTTCAAACACCTTAAACATATCTTGGTTGTTGCAGAAGTGGCGAGATGCTCCAGTGTCCACGACCCACTCTTCTGGATCTCCCACGATATTACCTTCAGTTATGACGGCTGCTACTATTTCCGTGTTGTCTGTGTCTTCTGTCAGGTGAGCTTCGTTTTTGGGTCCTCCATTATCTGACTTTTTTGTGTTCTGATTCACGCCTTTGCGAAAGTAGCACTGTGCAGCACGGTGGCTTTGTTTCCCACAAACAAAACATCCAGCAACTAACCCTTTCTTCTGAATTTTGCCATTCTTGACGTGATTATTGTTATTTGGTTTGGAGCTTCATTTGTGGTTTTTATTACGATCATTTGGTTTTGTTCTATCAAAACCAACACCTGTCTCAACAACGTTAGCTTTTACATTATCAGAAAAAGTAGCTGACCTGAGCATTAGGCGATTTTCCTCTTCTATGTTTAGGCTATTGATCAGCTGCTGTAGTGTGTAGTCACACCTTTCATGCTTCATTTTATTTTTGAAGTCTAACCAAGAGTCATCAAATTTCTCAATAAGAGCTCCAGATAAAAAGACATCGTTTACTTCAGCTCCTTCAGTAGTCATATCAGCAACCAGATTTTCAAACTCGTGAACATGTTCAACTATGGATTTAGAGTCGTTCATTTTGAAATTCATCCAGCGCCCCACCGCATATTTTCTTCTACCGGCATCGTCAGTGCCATATTTCTGACGCAGTAAGTCCCAAATAACCTTGGCAAACTTATGCGCAGAAAACATGTCGAAAAGAGAATGTGCCATTCGTTGCAGAATTATTGCCCGTGCAATCTTGTTGTCTTTTTCATATTTAGCACTAACCTTGTGATGATGTAGCCAAAGACGTTGGTGCAGGTGCCTTTGGATCAGGAGTAGCTTCAACATCAGTGGCCTGTGAATCGACCTTCTCAGTCGACTTCTCAGTTGCCTGTGAATCGACCTTCTCAGTCGACTTCTCAGTTTGCGTGGAAGTGGAGTGCGTGGCTGTGCTAAAAGTCGAAGGATTAGTGTAGATCACGTAATCACAATGTCTTGAGACTCTAGGAGCATGACAATCTTTGCTGACCATCTTCGGTAATTTAGACCACCAGTGAGAGGTTCTACCACGGTGACATCACTGTTTGTTTTCGCATGCATTGCCTTTGTTAGGAACTACTAAATGCTTTTAACTGTTGGGGCTTTAAACGAGAATGTACGTAACAATAGCAATACTGTACTTCTGTTACGAGAGTAATGTAGGCTGGCGTAGGAATATGGATATTAATAGAGGGACAAAAGATGTTCTGCGGCGTGTTTAGGAACACTACCTTAAAAGCATTTAGACCAGGACTGTCATATGCTTCCGACAGGTACCCACAGAATCACAAGTCACAACTTGTGTTATATATAAATCACACTAGCTCAGATGTGGAAGAAAGCTTTGGCAGAGAAGGAAATTATATTTTGAATGTGTGTTTACAGCACTGAAGGCAGATGAATATATACTAGTAGCTATACCAACTTCCTCCTTTACCAGCCACAAAAAGGAGAGAAAATAGCAGTAATGGACACGTTCTCTAGACACAACAACGTTCACTTTGAGAAGATATGCGGACAAGATGGAGTGGTGATCCATGCATGAAAATAGGGAAGGGAAAATAGCTGGGTAGCGAAAGACTAATCACTTGAAGACAAAACCTCATTTGCCTTTGAATGTTTCCCAACAGTTTTCCTCTTCTCTCCCTACGAAAATCAGTTTTGGTTATTGGAAAATTTATCCCTAAACTTCCGTAAAACATCGGAGTGCTCAACTTGTGTTATAGTTCGCCGGGATTTGGGTTTGAGTGCTCGAACACCAATATCATAGTCCGTTTTATCCCGGGAGACTGATGCCACAACGCTTCTAGCATCCTCAGGAGGTGGCGAATCGGTTTTAAGGAGAGTGTGTACACACGATTCGAATTTCCCCTCTTCTTTCTTATTCTTCGGTTGGGTTAAAACCTCAGGTTAGAAACCCTTTTTCGTTTATATATTTTTATAAATTAAACCACCTGTACTAGTTTCGTACTAGTTGTGGTGGAATTATTTTTTGACAAAATAAATCCCTATTTTGTTATATATATATTTCGTATATATATTTGATATTTTAATTTTGTACCAAATATTGGTTGGAATTAATTTTCTAAATTAAATTTCATTTTTTTTGGGACATAAATATAATTTTATATTTTCTATATTGATTTATTCACCAATATTCTTCAACACTTATTAATAATCTATTAATCCGTATAACATATTAACAGTAGAGTGCATTAGATATTAATCTATTATTACATATTAACAGTAGAATACATTAGATATAACATATCTGAGACTCCCTCCGTCCCATTTTGTTTGTCTAGTTCAGTTAACGAGGCTTGACTTAAGTTATTTTTAATAAAAATTTTCATAATATCGAGTTTAGTATTAGTATATAAAATTTATATATTTAGAAACTACATTAAAAATGTTATTAAACACAAAAAATTAAATTTAAAAATAATTAAAAATCATTAAAAAAAAGCAAAGAAGAAAGAGTTAGTTTGACTAACGAATAGTAAACATGACAGGCAAAATGGGACAGAGAGAGTAATTATTAACCAATTCAATATCTAATAATTGTAGAGCGTTGTAGTTGGTAAGGTCGCAAACCGCACCATCTACCGTAGTAGTGATGAGTGCCAAAGATGCATCTTGGGGTCATTTTGGAGTTATTTTGTGTTCAATTGGTGTACTTTGTACTTAATTTAGATGGTAAATGGCATAAAATGGTTTAATTGAGGTACAATGACTAATGGTGAGTACATTTTGGTGTTTTATAGGACTAATAGTTTAATTGAGGTCTCTGTTGCTCAACTTCGGCTTCCACCGCCGGCCTCCGGCCGGAGCTCTAATGGAGCATTGAGCCGGCCGTTTTGGTCACCTTCTACGTTTGCTCTCGCTCTTCTTCTGCCTCGACCACCGTCGCAGCTCCGTCCGCCTCCGACCACCGCCACAGATCTTCTTCACGGGCTTTTTTCCTCTCGTTACTTTCACGAGCTTTTCATTATCATTAGCATAAATCGTTTAGTTTGATTTCGGCAAGTGTTGATCTTATCCTGGGCGAGCAAAAAAGAATGATGACGAAGACCCAGATCTTTGATGAAGCTTTAAACTCCTTGAAGGAACATAGTTTCCTAGTTATGAAACATATGCGATTCAAGTTTTCTATAGCATAGTTAGAAAAATTGTTTCTATATGTCTGACTGTAAGGAATGGTTTACCATTTCATTGATCGTTGATGTAAGCGTTTTATGTTATGAATTAATGGAATAGCTATGTTTACCTTAAAAAATAGTTTAATTGAGGTACCACAATAGTATTTTCGTTTTTAATTCTAAAATATTATTTTGACCATTTTAACCCCTCATCTTTTCAAATTAATCAAACTTAGTTCAAAATGTATTAAATGTTGTTCATATGAAGAAGGATGGTGTTTGCTGGAAGTACAATATTTAAAATAAACATTGTATACCAAATTTAGTCAGTTTGTAAAAGTAAATAATTAAATTGTCACACTTGTGTGAGACCGTCTAACGGATCCTTATTCGTGAGACAGGTCGGGTCGGGTCGAAGCAACATACAAATATTATACTTATATGCTCAAATATAATACTAATCAAGAATACAATTTTTGTTACTTATAAGAGAAAAAGTAATACATTTTTCATAATAAGTAATGTTGATAAGTGTCCCTCACTTATAAGGAAAAGTATAATACTTTTGAAGCAAAATGTAATACTTTTAAATCGAAATGTAAAAGTATTGTATTTTCCCTTAAAAGTATTACATCCACCCGTATAAGTAACAAAAATTTTATTTTGGCTTAGTATTACATTTGAGCATATAAGTATGACATTTGTGCATATAAGTATTACATTTGCATATTGACCTGACCCGACCCGACCTGTCTCACGGTGAGACGGTCTCACACAACCACACAAGTTTTTGCCATAATTAAAAAAATTATAATATTGGTATAGTGGAACTGTGGAAGGATCAAAAGTAATTATCTCAATGATAAATGACAGATATAGAAATGAGATGTAAACCATCCAGTACAAAGATCATAGCCAAACAGACTATGATATGATTTTAATATTCAAGACATAGTAAATTCGCAGAACGAAAAAGATATATTTATTCTTTATAATAATTTAGTGCACACAGAGAGTGAGTGAATAATGTAGGATAGATCAAGCGATCCAAATGGAGATTTCCTCAACACTTGGGAATTGAAACCTTGCAGGTTTTAGCGGCTTTCTTGGCAGCTGGGGAGTTGAGATACATCTTCAGACTTGGATTCTTGAGGTATTGACAGAAACAAGGCTTTTGTTGATTAAGCCTCTGACAGCAGAGTTGAGATGGGTTGGTGTTGGACGTTAAGGCGCTTAGGCAAGGAGTCAGCTGCTGCACATCGCACGCAGCCGACGAAAACTGTGCTTCTGCCAAGAGTAGCATCAGCACTGCTACAATCATGAGGTTGAAGGATTTCATTTTGGTAGCAATTGATCACTGGTAGGTAGGTAGATATATTTGAGTAAGAGGAAATTTGGGGATGTGATGCATCTTTGGGTTAGTGCTTGAGCCAATTTATAGAGAGAATGTTTGTAACAATACTAGTAATGTTAAAAGTTAAATTACTGCATGTTTATGTTAGGCACCGCACCTACTGGCTAAGAATGTTTAATTTTGAAAATCCACTAGTAATGTTTAATTGGTTTCAGGTTTCACTGTTATAGCTGTGAAAAGCCCAGGTCAACTATGATCATATGCTGTACAGAGCCTAGTTCACATGCATGAACGACTACACATACACTGAAAATTGCCCTCTATATCTCTCTCTTTTTAAAAATTACTATTATTATTATTATTATTATTATTATTATTTACTTTAGGGTGTGTTTAGAAAGTATGAAAATGACTTCTGGAAAATGAGTCATTTTCCGGAAAACAATTTCATTTCCGGTGTTTGGTTGTATTTTGGAAAACTGTCTTTGTGTGTTTGGTTCATTTTCTGGAAAATGAATTAAATTGTATAATTTTTACATTTTAAATTATTTTTTTAAAATATAAAATAATAATAATAATATATAAAATAATAATATTTCTTTTAAAAAGTAACATATGGCCATTTTGGCCAAAATAATTGTTGAAGTCAAGTCCGGAAAATGACTTCCGGATTTTTTTTCCGGAAGTCATTTTCTGGAAAAATGGCCTCATTTTCCTTGGTCAACGGAAATTGTTTTCCGTTGACTGCATTTTCCAGACACTGCCAAACACCAAAAGCCCGGAAAATGAAATCATTTTCCGGGCTACCAAACACACCCTTAATGCTTTTGTTCAAAATAAAAAGCATAATATATAGAAAGACAACTCTGATCAGTGACTAACTCCTTTCATAACTTTGCTATAGTGGATTTTATAAACTGATCTGATTATGTAATTTCGTTATCTGGTTTCTTTACATGATTGATGTATTTCTTAAGCCTCTTTAAGTAGGAAATTTTTAATACGAATTTTTTTTTGGGGTCTCTCATAGTTTGATGGGTGTCAAATTGTACTACTTTAGTGTGCATTAAATTTATTGGCCATATTGGGATTCGATTTGCTTTATTTGTACTTAAAATGTCCAAATATGTAATAAATTGTTTTGAATGACTAATTTTGACCATTTGTGTGTTTTGAATGTAAAAAGGTTCCATTCAAGAATAATTTGGAGAAAATAGAGCAAAATATGATGGAAGTCAATTCTCTATTGTTACCAAGCGCGTTACACTCAGAACGTTCATGTTCAAAAAGTTCATCTTTATAGTTACAAACATCGTTACTCTCGTAATATATAAGGTACGTAATGAGAAGCACTTGAAAGAATGTTCTGCTACTACGAGCAAGTATTATGCACGTAACAAGGGATCGTAATGGAGACATCTGCAAGGCATTGTCTGCTATCATGAGAGTGTGTCACACTACATGAGGTCATGAACTAGTGACGCGGCCTAATCAGTAGCTTATGTCCAACGCTATAATTTGAGGGAGTTAGGAATCATTTTATGCAATTAAGCCTTAGGGTAAAATTAGGACTTTTAGATTATATTAGACAATTTCCCTTCAAGTTCTTAGCCCTTAGAACTCTAGATTTCAAGCTACAAATCTACATTTCAATTTCCAATTCCAATTCCAATTACATTTCAGTACAAGCACTATCTAGATTCAATTTCTATTTTCTGCATTTGAAGCAAAGACTAAAGACTTGAAGATTCAATTTCATCTCCATTAGCTATGTCAATTGCAATTTCCTTTTATTGCAATTTTACTTTTGTGATTGTTTACTTTGATCTATTATCTTGTGCTTGTTATGGATTATTACTTGTTTGACTTTGAATCTATTTCTATTTCTACTATGATTATGTGTGATTAGTTCTCCTTGGAGGGAGATAGGAATGTAGATTATATCCATGGAGATGTGACATTAAATTATTGATTGATTAGGAGTGATAAGACTTGGATTTAATGATGTTAATCACCTTGACCTTTGAGAGAAGAGATGGATTTCAATTAACCTTACTTCACCTTTAATTTGAGAAAAGGGAAGTCTGGCATGTTAATACCAAGGTGTTTGATGAAATTCCTCTTAGACTTTCATTAGACATGAGAATATCCTTATGTGTTCTAAGAGTGTGGAATGACCTTGAGAAATGCTTCCTCTCGATTAAATGGCATTCATCTTCAAGTCAATTGAATCTCACACTAAATCCCAATTTGGTTACCCTTCTTCCATTCGACGCATCGAACTCATGTTGTAACTGTTTGCAATTTTTTGCTAATAGTTCAACACAGCAAACTCCTCCTAATCAGCAAATAAGAAGTTGAAGATGAGAATATAAAAGAAGAAGGTGGTGGTAATGAAGAGAAAAGGAATGAGAGTGTTGAGGAATAAATAAAAGAAAAGAGTGAAGAAAGTTCAAAGGACATACAAATTGTGCAACACAAAACTGTTGAATCTTCCAACTTATTGTGTAGACTTGTCACTTTCTTCACTTATTATTATAAGGTCAAAGTCTAAGCTTGATCTGGAAATGTTTAGTTCTTCTTCTCTTCTCTCATTGGTCAATTTCTTAGTACAGAGCACTTTTTGATCACTTGATATTTTTCAATAATAATGCCACGGAAGGGAAATTATGAAGTTCAAGATCATTACCTAGTTGGTGAGTGTGAAATACTTGAAGTTGTGAAGAAAGAGTTGAGCTTAAAGGAATTCCTCAATTATTAATTGAAGAAGTACATGGAAGATAATGTGGAAAATGAGAGCATACTCTTTGCGGTAGTTCATTGTAATATCTTTGACAAAGAGAAGAACGAAGAAGAAAGCATATTGAGCCCAAATGTTGGACATCCCTAGTGATATCTCCATTGTACAGTGCGTCGGAACCCCATACATTGGACCACGATCACTATCCACAATTTTGAATTCATGTATTGTTAGACATGTATGCCCTAAAAGCCAACATTGTCCACTAGTACAAAATTGCACATCCGCCACTATTGTAAATGGCTTTTCGTCACCGTTGTACAACAGTGACGGATGTCATGGCTGCTGAATGTCGTTGACTTTCCGCTAGCGTTGTGGAACTGTGGCCGAAAGTCTAGTCATTCGTGACAGTTCTTCACTTGAACGGTCGCGGATTAGTATTTTTTTTCTTTTAATATTAGGTCATCCACTACCGTTCCTAGAGGAATGGTAGCAAATGATTATATATATATTTTTTTAAAAAATATTTTATTTATTTTAATTAAAATCCCTAATCTTTTTTTATTCTTGTACTTGCTACAACTTCAAATTCATATCAACAGTTTTACACAATACTTCTATCAACACACTATATCTAACACAATATTATCATCAACACTACCTAATACTACCAAACTACCATCAAACTTTATACCATCACAAAATTAAACCATTACCAAACTTTATACTAACACAATACTTTAAGTCAACACACTTTATCATCAAAACACAGTACTTTATATCATCACACTTTAATACAATAATATATATCATCAAAACACAATACTATCATCAACTTAAAATACAATAATTTTATTAATGAAACAAAAGTTACACACTGGGAGAAGAAGTATTTTGCCCATTGAGGCTAATTTATCCAGATGAGCTTCCTTGATCCTTTCATTTACCACACCTGCAGGGAAAAACATAGTAGAAGTGGAAGCATAAAAGCATAAATCTAGTTGTAAAGCTACTTAATGTATTAGCAAAATTTTAGCTGAAGTTCTATATCAGTAAAATAAATAATAACAGGGAGGTACTAGAGAGAGCTTGTCAGAGCATGAAAAACATTCATTTTTTCCCCATTCAACAAGAAAACATAGAAGTTCCAAGGAGAAATGCACTACACATCAATAAAAGTTATCTACTAGATTTTGGAGATTATACAGTCAAGGAAATAAGATATTCTACACAGACATAATTTGCATTGGCAATTAGAGTTTAAACCTAAATTACCAGACTCTAAGCATAAATGTCACACAAATATCAATACTTCCACATAAGCAACACTGCACAATATGAATGTTTAAATTTTCATGAGATGAAACAATTAATTTGTACCTGAGACACCTTTGAACTCAAGAGATATAATCAGAACAGTGATTATTAAAGCTCTAGGCCAAACCTCAATAATCTCAGATGTTGTGAATGATGACTCTATTTCTAAATACCTTTTTGCCCCATTTTTCGTCTATTTTTGTAGTTAAGTGTTGATACTTGAGTGGGATTTATTACTTGGTTGTGTGTTTTTGTGGTTATAGGTGAAATTCTTCACAAAGAGTGGTAAAGAAAGCATTTTGGATTGCTTTGGATCAATTTTGGTAGCTTAGGATCCCACTCAAGGAGGGAGAGGAGCAGCGGAGCGCAAAATGGAGCAGGAAAAAAAATACTGGAAGAAATTAAATGGGTACCCACATGGCCTTGTGGGTACCCGTTTTGGTCCGCCCTAAAAACTGATGACCGAAATGGGTACCGAAATGGGCGTGTGGGTATCCGTTTCGGTCTGTACTATTCTATTTTAAACGAGTTTCTGCTGCAATTTTGATAATTACGAACTCTAGGTAGTGTAGAACTTCTCTCTCTTATTTCCATAGCAAATATTAGCTTAGAATAGCTTAGATTTACACTAGAGAACACTTTGCAAGCCTCATTTTGTGGATTTGGAAGGGATTCCATCATCTTTCTTCAACACTTAATAGTAAATTTCTATTTTCCTGTTCTTCATCTCTTATTTACTCTTATTGCACTTTTATGATTTTTTGCTTAATATTGCTATGTTTACTTTAGATATGAGTGAGTAGTCCCTTTTATGGGTTAGATTAGGTGTTTATTGCTCTTATTGATGCTATTTATGTGATTATTGCATAAAGGGGATGAACACCCATTTAGGGTTCTTGAATTTGAGTTGGGTTATTTGTTCTATCTTTCAATGATTAAGGCGCAATGATTGTTGTTTGTTTTTGGAAAATCTTCCATTTCAATGGGAATTGGATGGAAGATTTGAGTTTTCCCAATCCCAAACCCAATTTCCCTTCGATAGAAATAGGGGTAGATTAGGGCTTAAATAGCTTTTGTTCTTCAAGAACATGGGTTAATACACCATGGGAATGGGGCAACCCTTGTTCTAATCCTTGTGGGAACTGGGATTCTTTAGTGCTTGCTTCAAGAACCTAGGGTTAATGTTAGGAATAAAATTGTAATAGTTTTGATGAGCCAATTTGTAATTTTAGAAATCCCCTATTTTATTTTTAGAGTGTAGAGTTTGGACCCAAAAGGCAAGTCATGACAATAGTTTGGTTCGAATTATTGTGTTATAGAATTCTTTGTGTCATGACTCTTGTAAGTCATTTGCTTCCACTATACACATGAGTGTATATGATCCAATGGACAAAGCCAAATTATTGTTGCTAGAAGACTCAATTTCGAATCCTATTGCGAACATTTTGAGCTTTGGAGAGCAAGGAATGGAGCTAGTAGTATCACGGCTCAAAGTCAATATTTTGGTCAATGGAGCAAGTATAGTCAAATGGAGGAAGTTTAAGTCAGCAAGTATAGTCAAATGGAGGAAGTTTAAGTCAAATGGTCAAAGCCGAGAAGAAGTTCAAGATCCACTATCTCTACACCATACGCTATACAATGCTAAGAAGGATCAAATATATTTATTTGATGGATATAACTGAATGAGCTGAAATGGAGAAATGGTTAAAGACTTGAGCATATACCTAATGGTCCAGCGTTTGAATCCTACTTGCTACATTTTATTACTAAGGAAGAAGCTTGGGAGCAAGTTACACGGCCAAAGTCTTTGGAGCTAATTTTTGGTCAATAGAGCTACCTATGGAGCTAGTTTGGTCAATGGAGGAAGTTAAAGTCAACATGGAGTAACTTTGCATGGATTATATACGCGTGAACACTACACCATTTCTACACGCGTGAAGGCTAATTTAAAGCACTATGGAGCATGCTATGGAGCAACTAAGAGTGTGACTTACACTTAGTCATTTTTGCATGTCTCAAATATTTTAGGTTCAGTACGTAATATCCTGAACCAGAAGAAATTTGATGGTGGTGATTTTCTGAAGATCATTGTTTATACTCAAGCAAGAGCCACCCAGAAAAATATTTTGAAAGATCAACTTGCCCAAGATCAAAATCAAGAATACAACAAAGTCAAGAATATCAAGCTCTGAAGGATACAAAGTCTGCAATATCAAGCTGAGAAGGCAACAAAGTCAAAAATTGGAGGCTACAAGTTTCAAGGATCAATCAAGCCGTAAAAGAAGACTTTGTGAGCAATTTACAGAGGTGATTTGTCAAAAGTTACCAGCGACATTAAATGTGCAGATCAAATTGAAGATTTTATCAGATTTGTAGAGCAAGTTGAAGTGGAAGTTGTAGATCAAAAGTTACCAGGAGCAAGAAATTCAAGAAATGAAGAAGTGGAAGTTGTAGAGCAAGTTGAAGTGGAAGTGGAACCTATAGAGGAAGTTGTGGAGGAAGTTGGAATTAGTGGTGAGACCCAAAGTGAACCCACTAATTTTCCCTCTCTCTCTACACGTGAAGATGAACCCACTCTGCCACCCACTTCACAAAAACATTTTTCAACCAGATTTGAGATGGCTCAAAAATCATCCACATGATTTAATTATTGGAGATGTGCATGAAGGCGTGAAAACCAGATCAACTGCAAGAGACGCAATGTTCTCATGTTTCCTATCTCAGATTGAACCAAAGGAGATAGATGAAGCTTTAAGTGATCCTAGTTGGATTGAAGCCATGCAAGAAGAGCTAAATCAATTCCAAAGAAACGACGTATGGGAGCTTGTTCCAAGACCAGGCAGTCACAATGTAATCGGTACAAAATGGGTTTTCCGGAACAAAGCAAACGAAGATGGCACCATTGTTAGGAATAAAGCAAGACTGGTCGCAAAAGGCTATTCGCAAGAAGAAGGAATAGATTTTGATGAGACTTTTGCTCCAGTGGCGAGATTAGAAGCAATCCGCATTTTCCTAGCATATGCAGCGTACAAAAATTTTACGGTCTACCAAATGGACGTAAAAAGCGCATTTCTGAATGGCTTACTTGAAGATGAAGTATACATTGAGCAACCACCCGGATTTGAGGTAAAAGGTGATGTTGACAAAGTCTATAAACTAAAGAAGGCATTATATGGGTTAAAACAAGCACCTCGAGCTTGGTACGATACCCTATCAATGTTCTTAATTAGTTGTGGTTTCACCAAAGGACTAGTTGACAAAAACCTTATTTAGAATTCAAGAAAATAATCACATTTTATTAGTGCAAATTTATGTTGATGATATTATTTTTGGAAGTACTGATAAATCTTTATGTGAGAAATTTTCTAAGCTCATGCAGAACAGGTTTGAGATGAGCATGATGGGTGAATTGAACTACTTCCTTGGACTGCAAGTTAAACAAATGAAGGAAGGAATTTTCATAAATCAAGCCAAGTACACCAGTGATTTGATCAGAAAATTTGGCTTCGAAGGAAAAAGCTCAGTCAAAATTCCCATGAGTACAGCACAGCGATTAGATAAAGATGACGAAGGAACGAATGTTGATCGTACGATCTACCGAGGAATGATTGGATCTTTGCTATACCTCACTGCGAGTAGACCAGATATATCTTACTCAGTGGGTGTGTGTGCAAGATTTCAGTCAAAGCCGAAAAATAGTCATCTTGACGCTACGAAGAAAATCATTCGATATCTCAAAGGAACAATCAATGTTGGATTATGGTATCCAAAGGAAGGTAATTTTGAACTAACCGGATATTCAGATGCAGATTTTGCAGGTTGCAAAATTGATCGAAAAAGTACCTCCGGAACGTGCCAGTTCTTAGGGGGAAGGTTAGTTTCATGGTTCAGTAAGAAGCAAAACTCCATTGCAACAAGCACAGCCGAAGCCGAATATATCGCAGCAGGGAGTTGTTGTTCGCAAATTTTATGGATGAAGCAACAGTTGAAGGATTACGGAATTAATTGCGAGGACATTAGTATTTTCTGTGACAATACTAGCGCGATTGCGATCTCACAAAATCCTGTACTTCATTCACGAACGAAGCATATCGACGTCCGACATCATTTTATCCGAGACCACGTCGAAAAGAAGGATTTAAGGATCGATTATATCCCTACAGAAAATCAAATTGCAGACATTCTCACAAAACCGTTGTGTGAATCTCGCTTCGCAACCTTAAGGCACGAAATGGGGATGATCGAAATCAGCTAAGTATTTTATTTTATGCCAAGTGTTTTTATTTTAACTGCATGTGGCGTGTTTATGTGATCCTAGCTGAAGCTATGTTTTTGCTTGTTTTATAAGTATGTTTTACGTGTTACATGCATAGCCTATGTGTATTTAATTTTCACCTGCTTGTGTTTTTACTGAGGTGAGTCACCCTTACACGTGTGTTTATGCATGCAGTAGAAATGATTATGTTTCACCTGCTTCTTATCTTTTTAGATAAATTTGTTTAGTTGGTTTAACTAGTAATCCTTTTATGATATATCTAGTCTTACACGTGTACATTATTTATTTGGAGTACTAATCACTTTGCATGCAGATGAAAAGATCTTTCAAAATTAATTCTTTTGACCATGCAAAAGAAAAACGGCTTCTGAGGAGCAAAAGCAATGAATTTTAGAGCTTGGGAAAACGTAAAAGGGACTTGAAGAGACATTCAATGTATACTTTTCAACAGTTACAAGTTCCAAGGCTTCTCAACCCATCTATAAGTTGGGACCTCCTCACACATACTCCACCCGTCCAAAGAGTATTGTGTACTTTGTTTTGTTTATTTTTGCAGGAAACCATGAAGCCCAAAAGACAGGCCGAGAAAACCGTGAGGCGCACGTCTAGGAGAATCTCCGAACAAGCATGGATGGAGATGTTGAGAGCAAGAAGGATTGAAAATGGCGGACACGAAATCGGTGACACCTCAACCGACCCGATCGTCCTAGAGGAAGAACAGCCCGTGCATGCAGTTGAGCCAGGCGAAGGAATGCAGAAACCTGGTGATCCAGATCCGGACTATGTCCTATTTCTCATGAAAGGCAGTAGACCTTTGGAATCCCCACCTCAAACATCCGGAGCTACTCACTACACAAGCTCGGATTCTGAAGAAGCTTCCATTGCCAGTCGCGTTTCTGCCTCTCGTACCAAGTCTGCAACTAGTCTAGCCACCGTGAAGAAGAAGAAGTAGAAAGGATTAGTGAAAATCCTTTTATGTACTAATTTGAATAAGGCTTATGGTCTAAGTTCCAAATTTTCTGTAACCATGTGCCTAAAATATTTATGAATGGAACAAAATATTCGGATGGTTACATACTCTTGAAAATATTTTATTTGGCCATGCAAAAATCAAAAAGCTACGAGAAAAGAAAAGAAATATTCGAAAAAATTCATTTAAGTAGCTTGACAAAAGTTAAAATACATAAGATGGCCAAAAGATCTCAAAAGATCTCAAGGGAAAACAAAAAAGAAAGTCTATCCCTAAACCATGAGATTCGGGTACAACAGAAAGGGGATGCACACTTTTTCCCGAAGAATATTAGATGCTGCCAAAACAGGGGGAAGAAAGGTCAATCAATTTGGCCAAGTTGGTTCGAGTTCCACCGCACCTACTCAGGAGGAACGAACACAGGGGGAAGGAGTAAAATCAACTTTTAAAATTTTTGCTAACCCCGCAGGAAATGTATTTTCTACATTTACAGCCCCAAGGCAGGCAAGTCAACCGAATACACCCGCGATGACCGATCAGGAGCGCGAAGACCGAATGGTGGATTTATTTGCCGATCATTTTGGAGTCACACACGATGCTATCTTGGATCAAGAAGAAAGAAACCCAAGAGAATGCGCGAGATGGTATTTGCGTTTCCCGCAAATGATCTACGTGAGGCCGCAGAATGCTACAAAGTTGGTAGAGTATTTCAGAAATTCTACCACTTAGAAGATAAGGATGACTTTGGTAAGCTAAGGAAAAGGATAAATAGTATGTTGGGCATTTAAATTTATTCCTAGCTTACTTTAATATTGCAAGTTCATGAGATGATATTTTGTGACATAATTCGAATTGTTATGTAATAGTTCGAATTAATGGGTCTTATGATATATATATCTATCTTTATTAGTTTTATGTGTTATGGCTTTTAATTTGACTTTAATTATTTGTAGTATGCATGTTGGTACAAAATTAAAATTCAAGATGGATTAACCCAACAATGCATAATCTTTCGTACAAGTCAAAAATAAAAAGCCGTAGGTCAATAATCTTTGAAAACTCATCGTAATGCTAGTCACAATAAAATTGAAAAATAAAATCAGTTGATTTCTAGACTGAGCCAAATATGATTGAGTATAGGTTTTGGCATCATGAAAAAGGGGGAAATTGTTAGGAATAAAATTGTAATAGTTTTGATGAGCCAATTTGTAATTTTAGAAATCCCCTATTTTATTTTTAGAGTGTAGAGTTTGGACCCAAAAGGCAAATCATGACAATAGTTTGGTTCGAATTATTGTGTTATAGAATTCTTTGTGTCATGACTCTTGTAAGTCATTTACTTCCACTATACACATGAGTGTATATGATCCAATGGACAAAGCCAAATTATTGTTGCTAGAAGACTCAATTTTGAATCCTATTGCGAACATTTTGAGCTTTGGAGAGCAAGGAATGGAGCTAGTAGTATCACGGCTCAAAGTCAATATTTTGGTCAATGGAGCAAGTATAGTCAAATGGAGGAAGTTTAAGTCAAATGGTCAAAGCCGAGAAGAAGTTCAAGATCCACTATCTCTACACCATACGCTATACAATGCTAAGAAGGATCAAATATATTTATTTGATGGATATGACTGAATAAGCTGAAACGGAGAAATGGTTAAAGACTTGAGCGTATACCTAATAGTCCAGCGTTCAAATCCTACTTGCTACATTTCCTTACTAAGGAAGAAGCTTGGGAGCAAGTTACACGGCCAAAGTCTTTGGAGCTAATTTTTGGTCAATAGAGCTACCTATGGAGCTAGTTTGGTCAATGGAGGAAGTTAAAGTCAACATAGAGTAACTTTGCAGTCAACATGGAGTAACTTTGCATGGATTGTATACGCACGCGTGAACACTACACCATTTCTACACGCGTGAAGGCTAATTTAAAGCACTATG
Organism: Ipomoea triloba; assembly: GCF_003576645.1. Classification (NCBI taxonomy): domain Eukaryota; kingdom Viridiplantae; phylum Streptophyta; class Magnoliopsida; order Solanales; family Convolvulaceae; genus Ipomoea; species Ipomoea triloba. The sequence goes on from NC_044917.1 coordinate 18,595,408, forward strand.
GAGCAACTAAGAGTGTGACTTACACTTAGTCATTTTTGCATGTCTCAAATATTTTAGGTTCAGTACGTAATATCCTGAACCAGAAGAAATTTGAAGGTGGTGATTTTCTGAAGATCATTGTTTATACTCAAGCAAGAGCCACCCGGAAAAATATTTTGAAAGATCAACTTGCCCAAGATCAAAATCAAGAATACAACAAAGTCAAGAATATCAAGCTCTAAAGGATACAAAGTCTGCAATATCAAGCTGAGAAGGCAACAAAGTCAAAAATTGGAGGCTACAAGTTTCAAGGATCAATCAAGCCGTAAAAGAAGACTTTGTGAGCAATTTACAGAGGTGATTTGTCAAAAGTTACCAGCGACATTAAATGTGCAGATCAAATTGGCAAGTTATCAGATCAACGGTATGGTCATTAAATGAGAAGGTATGGCCATCAAGATCAGATTGGAATGACCAATCAGATCAAGTGAACGTTCAAAATTTGAATGTTCATAACAGGCAAATAATTCTTTGAATTATAAAAAGCCCAAGAAGACTTGAAGAACAGCACGAAGACGAGATACACGGTAGAAAAGAAAGTGGTATTGAGCGGTGAATGCAATCAAAATACAAAGTGCTGAGATATTGAGCTATACACGAGAGGAATTCAAGTCTTAGAAAAGAAATCTTTATTTCTTTGAACAACAGTTGTATCTCTACCGAGGGTAGAAAGGAGTGTAGCTGGGTGCGTAACACTCGGGTGAACTAAGTGCAGCTTTGTGCGTAACACTTGGTTGGAACGTAGCTTTGTGCGTAGCGTTCGGGAACGTAGCTTTGTGCGTAGCGTTCGTGGAGCGTAGCTTTGTGCGTAGCGCTTGGGAGCTTAGCTTTGTGCGAAGAGCTCGTGGTTGAGTATATGATATGAGTTTTACCTTAGTTGATCTTGGTCGACTGGGATATCGTGATGAACCGTTTATACTTGCATCTCAAGCTAAACAAGTCTTCTATGTTTCTGATCCAATTGATAGTAAGTGGTCAATTGTCTTGCAAGGGAAAAGAAGTATTGTTGGTGTTGGTGATGTTGAGGATGAAGAAGAATATGACCACTTTGATGAAATCCCACCATTTTCTATTGGTATTTAATCTGTGGCTTTAGGTGAAGATAACATTGATACCAGTTACATGCGTATTGATCATGGAGAAGGATTGTGGGTTGACCATCCGATAGTATAATTTCTAAAATGTAATATAATCTTCTTTGTTTTATATATATCTATATATACATATACATATATATATATATATATGTGTGTGTGTGTGTGTATATGTATATATATGTATATGTATATAGAGTTGTTTTTATAACAATATAATCTATACTATATATAAAAGCAATATCCTCCTCTAAAATTTTCCCGCCCAAACGTATGGGTATTTTAGTAATATGCAAATTATTATTATTATTATTATGATAGAATAATATTAATTATTGGTTGTAATTCATTATTAGTAATTATGGTAATGGTAATTATTATGATAGAATTTAATTATAATTAGTTATTAGTAATTATGGTAATTATTAAAAATTGACGTAGTAATTAATAATTTAAAATAGCCAAAGTGCAGCAATTGACGTAAATAATTTAAAATTGACGTATCTTTTTTTGACCTATCTTAACATAGTAATTTGTCTGCTATTATGTTATTAGTATTGAGGATTAAAAATTTAATTTAAAATTAATAATTTAATATGTTAAGTAATTAATTACTTTCCTTTTGACAAAATTAACAAATTTATAATTGTCACCATTTCTACCTATAAATACAAAGAATTGTTGATTTTGAAAATCATAATTCTTCAACTTTTGCACTGTCTATTTCTTCTTCTCATTCTCGATCTGTGAAATCATATCTTGGCTTCTCTCTCATTTTCTTCTTCCATCGCACTGTAAATATAATGGATTGGAGTTGCATCCATTATAATATCGATTACAATATCACTTTACAATATCGATTTTATGATAATAATTATTTGTTGTAGCACAAGATTGCTTTTGTTTTGATACTTTGACGTTAATATCAATGTTTATATACTTCGATTTATGTATGTGTATGAAATATTTGTCGCAGTATGAACACATGGCGTTGCTGGAGTTGCTAAACAAGGGTCATCTAGAGCCGAAGAAGAAGATATGCAAAGGAGTCGGTGACCATCAGAAGAAATGAGGGGTTTGACCGGTGATGTTTTTGAAAACCAATAAAAGAATAGCACACTTTTTAATTGTAAAATTCAATGTTTCCTTAAAACATTTCTGTATTTGATTTTGAAATAATTATTAAATTTTATATCAATTTACCTTATGCTATTGTATGGCACATATATATATATATATATATATATATATATATATATATATATATATATATATATATGCCTTTCCTCCTCATTTTCTTCTTCAATTTTATATCAATTTACCTTACGCTATTAACTTTTTTATCTTTTTTATTAATACCTAATAATAAATACCATAAATACTTATTAATAAATGTAAATTTATATTAGATAATTATATTAATTATTAATTATTAAAGAAAATATAATTTAATTGTACTATGGAAACAATATTTTTAATAATTTCAATTTAATAATATTATATCTTAATTATAAAAATTCTACCTAATAATTTTAATATTACAAGGGACACAATAAATATCATAAATAATGTTTAAAATTATCAATTTGTATTAAGCATTAAAAACTAATACTTAACTATTAAGTCAATTATAAAATCTTTTGTACTATATAGACACATTATTTTTAATTATTATTTCAGTTTAATAATATTATATTTATAAAAATTTAAAGTAATACTTTTAGTACTACGGATGTGGCTAAGGATTATCTTAATTATTAAGGATATGTATTTAGCTTGGTAATAAAAAGACTTCAAAAATATGAATTATAGTAGCATGGTAATCAACTAGTAAGACAATTATATTAGGCAATCTAATTAATAATTTACTTTTTAAATTATATCAGTATATCATCTTTTTAATGATGATTATTTTCTAAAAAGTATATACACAAATAATACTAATAAATATAGAGTTAAAAGTGTGTGTGTGTGTCTGTATATATATATAACCATAAAAGTATCATAATAATTAAATGGAAGAATGACAATATAGTTATTTTGTAATAATATTATACCTTAAATATAAAATAAGTATATTAGGCAATTATGCTAATAGATAATTAATATTTATATACATTAATGGCAATTATGCTAATAGATAATTAATATTTATATACATTAATTTCAATTATGCTAATAGATAATTAATATTTATATACATTAATTTTGGCAATTATTACAAAAAATTAATTTCTAATAATTGTCAAAATTAATGTACCAAAATATTAATTATCTATTACCAAAATTGGCTAATGTACTTATTTTATATTTAAGGTATAATATTATTAGTACAGAATAAATTATATTCCCATTCTTCCATTTAATTATTATGATATTTTTATGGTTATATATGTATATTTATTTATACCTATGGTTATATACGAGGTGAAGACAAAATTTTATACGCAGCGGAAATGTTATCCCCTTTTAGTTAGCACGAGTAGTTAGTTCGAGAGGTGCGTTTATATGCAGTGCAGTCGAGAGGTTAGCGAGAGATAAAAACAGAAAGTAAATGCAAGAGAGATTTTTAAGTGGTTCGGCCAACCCGCCTACGTCCACTCTTCTTCCAGAAACTCCCTGGAAGGATTGCACTAAAAACTTCCCTTATTTAGTACAATATCGAGCGCTTGAGCTNAGAGGTGCGTTTATATGCAGTGCAGTCGAGAGGTTAGCGAGAGATAAAAACAGAAAGTAAATGCAAGAGAGATTTTTAAGTGGTTCGGCCAACCCGCCTACGTCCACTCTTCTTCCAGAAACTCCCTGGAAGGATTGCACTAAAAACTTCCCTTATTTAGTACAATATTGAGCGCTTGAGCTTTGATC
>NC_044917.1:18605211-18606111 GCF_003576645.1 Ipomoea triloba
CAGTAACCGATGACCACGTGGCTAGCATTTATGTCCAAAGATAGCCGTTCCACCTCATATATCCGTTGAGCTTATCAAATTTACCTTTCGAAGGTGAGTGATCTTCCTCATGAGTTTAAGGATCTTCCCCCTGAGTGATTGATCCCTAAACCTCCTTATTCCTCCGTCTTGATCTGGTTAAGGATCTTCCCCCTGAGTGATTGATCCCTAACCCTCCTTATTCCTCCATCTTGATCTGGTTAGGGATCTTCCCTTTGATCCCTAACCCTCCTTATTCCTCCTTTCAGAGATATCAGTTTGTTATCTTTCGAAGTGACCTCTCGAACTACCCTTCTTCGAGACATAATGTATATAGACAAACTGATCGGGTGACCTCTCGAACTACCTTTCGAACACAGATTGCGAGAGAAACAAGTTTGATTCATTTAAAAGATATCACTTGGAACATATCCTTAAGTTCATTTAGTGATTTCCAGANTAGTGATTTCCAGATACATTACATATGAATCAATATCCTATTTGATTCCTTAGAAACTTTTGTTTGGCCTTGGTTAGCCTAATAGGAATCTATCATTAAAGCAGAAACTAGCCATCTAAAGTCCTATTTGTCTAATAACAGAACTGGGGGTGGCTATTCCCTTTTCTTGTTCTTCTTTCCGGAGCTGCTTACTATAGTTGGGAGTGACCATCTTCATCGCTAATCCTCTTAGTGTCTTTGGATTAGTTATGATCACCCCTTTGACTGCTGCTGANGTTCGAGAAGTTCAGCATGACGGCCTTGGGATTCACTTGTGCCAGCAGCAGGCAGTGCAGCATTGCGGACCACAGCGAGTATTCTTTCGAGCTGAGCTATCTTCTGAGATTGATCAGCCATGAATTGACGCACTTCGCCAATGAAGA
>NC_044917.1:18606315-18618231 GCF_003576645.1 Ipomoea triloba
TCCACCTCTCGACTGACTTCCTGAGGTTCAGCAGGGACACTGGGATCAGAGCTCGAAGGTAGCTCCATATCAGGTGCTTCCCGGTTTCCACCTGAGGGATGGATCACTTCTTGCTCTTCACCTCTCGAACCTGGAGCCTCAGCTTCAGCTGCTGGTAAGGTAGGATTGGCCAAGGTGGGAGTCTCTGCATCAGATGCTTCCCGATTTCCATCTGATTGAGGTTCCCCCTCAACACTACCTCTCGAACCAGTGCTGGGAATGTGATCATCTACTGGAGGAGTTGATTCATCGGCAGGTGCTTCCCGGTTTCCACCTTCTTGAACCTCAACTCTCGNTCCACCTCTCGACTGACTTCCTGAGGTTCAGCAGGGACACTGGGATCAGAGCTCGAAGGTAGCTCCATATCAGGTGCTTCCCGGTTTCCACCTGAGGGATGGATCACTTCTTGCTCTTCACCTCTCGAACCTGGAGCCTCAGCTTCAGCTGCTGGTAAGGTAGGATTGGCCAAGGTGGGAGTCTCTGCATCAGATGCTTCCCGATTTCCATCTGATTGAGGTTCCCCCTCAACACTACCTCTCGAACCAGTGCTGGGAACGTGATCATCTACTGGAGGGGTTGATTCATCGGCAGGTGCTTCCCGGTTTCCACCTTCTTGAACCTCAACTCTCGAACCAGCAGGGTTCTCCTCATTCTGCTCTTGTTGCTCACTTGTTTGCACTTCAGTATGCTCTGGTGAATCTGGAATATCTATTATCTCAGGAGCAACTGGTGCACTCCACCTTTCCCTATTAACCATATCGATGGGAAAGCCTGGGAGTTGAAGCAACAAAATTTCACCCTCTCGAACTGTCTGAGCTTCATCTGTTGCATTCGAGGGTGAGGACTCAGGTGGTGGCAGTAGTAGGACAGAGTTAGGTGCCACCTCATGTGCTTCAGAGGTCTCGGATTCACCTCTCGAAGCTACCTGGTCTTCTAGAGCAGATTCATTCACTTGGGACAAGGGGATTGCTGCAGTTGGAGTAGGAGTGTNAGTTAGGTGCCACCTCATGTGCTTCAGAGGTCTCGGATTCACCTCTCGAAGCTACCTGGTCTTCTAGAGCAGATTCACTCACTTGGGACAAGGGGATTACTGCAGTTGGAGTAGGAGTGTCAGCATCATCTCGAGCAACCCCAGAGGTCTCTCCTGGACCTCTCGTGTGTTCTACACTTTGTCCCAAGGATATTGCTGTGGCAAGCCTGATATCCTCTCGAAATTGAGCATCTAGTTCAGGATCTTCTTCAGGCTCGGCTTCATCTTCTTGTGCATCAACAGCTATGCCCTTTCCTTTGTCAGATCGACCAAGATTACTCCTGATTACTTGCATCTCATGGGCACGGTTTTGAAGCTCGTCGGCTGGGATTTCAGTGAGATCTAACCAGTTTAGTGCAAATCGTTCCTCAGCCTCCATCTCTGCTGCTCTTGAGATCAATTGATCAAAGGGACCTGTTCTCCAGTTGATCCAGCGAAGTACTCTGGAGAAGTCGTCCAAACTCGATACATTCTCAACACTTTGATTCAATCGAGATGTGATTTCAGCATTCAGCTCATCAGAGTCAGCAGGTAGGATTTCTGTTGCTGATGCACACTCCACAGCTTGTTCAGTTATCTCTCGAACAACCGAGAGATCATGTGTCAATCCATCATTCAGAAAAGCTTGCACTGGGTCCCTGACCACAGTGCCCTGACCATCAGCAGCCACCACACAGTCTAGATCTTCAGCTGCTGGAATATCTACCTCTCGAACCACCTGTCGTGGTTCCTCAACAATACCCTGTACTGGATCACTGATCCCAGTACCTTCAACTTCTCGAGCCTCCTCTTGAGGCAAACCACCAGATGCATCAACATCCTCAGCACCATCAACAGCAAGTATATCAACATTTAAAGTTCCTGACAGGGACTTGGTAGGGGGCACTCTCTCAACCTCAGTGGCCAGTGTAGCCTGAGGTTCCCCCTGGGCTTGTGCCCTGTCCTCGAATGGTACTTGTATACCGGACGGTGTCACCTCTCGAACCTGGGTGACAGCAGCAGTCTTGGTCCTTTTGGCCTTCCTTTTCAATTCAACCCTCTCGACTAGGATGTCCAAAAGCTCGTCATCAGAGCGCTTCTCCTTAGCTGGGGCTTTCCTTTTGCCCCTTCCCTTAGGCTTTGAGGGTGAAGATGCATCCTTAGCACCTTTTGCCTTAGCTTGAGGTTTCGTTCTACCCATATAGGTATTCCGATGAACCTCTCGCCCTTCCCTCAGTTCGAAGCCCTTCAGTCTCAATAGAAATTGAACAACAAAGCCAAAACCAACCTTTTTGTAGATTGTCAGGTCGGAGTTGGAAACTGAGCTCTGCACTTGGTGTTTGAGGCAGTCGAAAATGATGTGAGCCCAGTCCAACTTGTTGTTGTTCCAGATGGCGTGGAGGATTTTCAGAGTGTCCAGATTGACTTCGTCTGTTCCGGACACCTTGCCGAGGATGAATTTTATGATGAGCTCGGCGGCTAGGGCAAACCTCTCCTTCAAATGAAATCTGCGGAGGGCAGAGGATGCTCTGGGTGGTGCAGTCTCCAATCGGATTTTGTCCCAAAACTCCTGCTTATCCATGTTGTAGTCCGATAGGTGCTTGACTGCCTCCTCCGACGTAGCAAAGTCGAATGCTGCTCGTAGATCACCCACAGAGATAGTTATGTCTATTTCGTTGAAGCGGCTTTCAATCTTGCCCTTCGTGACCTTGGCATGAGCGAACCATTCTGTGTAGTCGAGGTCATGAATGGTTCGGTAGTCATGCGTCATGTACCGCATTAGTCCTGCCTTCTCAAATTTCTTCAAGACTCTCTCCGCCATTGTTGGATTTGGCGAGTGGGTGATGAAGCCATCTTTGTCAAGGATGCTTCCCGCCTTGACTTGTTTAATCTGAGAGCGTATGTGGTCTAGCTCTCTCTGGTATGCACTGGAGGATGAAGATGAAGATGAAGAAGATGATGATTCAGACGCCATTGAAGAAAGTTTGTGTGTTTTGGAGGGAATGTGTACAGCGTCTAAGGATTTGGGGATTTTGGGTATATGGTTTTGAGTTTGAATCCGGGTAAAGAAGAAGGATTTTGCTTTTATATTAGGCGGATTCGGGTTGGATATATGGGTAGGGTTGAGAGTTTGACCCGTGGAAGGATCCCGGTTGATTTAAAAGATGTGAGAAGTCAGAAATACCCCTGATAACGGTTAGCTTATAAGGTATTTTGGTAAGGGTATTTCGGTAAAGTATAGAACGGTTTAAGCTTTGAGACAGTGGAGTATTGATATTTTAAAATAAGCATGCTCCCACTAATCAAGATAATGCCCTTAAGTGCGAAAAACCGTCAGTAACCGATGACCACGTGGCTAGCATTAATATCCAAAGTTAGCCGTTCCCTTCATATATTCGTTGAACTTATCGGATTCACCTCTCGAAGGTGAATTGTCTTCCACATGAGTTTAAGGATCTTCCCCCTGAGTGATTGATCCCTAAACCTCCTTATTCCTCCGTCTTGATCTGGTTAAGGATCTTCCCCCTGAGTGATTGATCCCTAACCCTCCTTATTCCTCCGTTCAGAGATATCAGTTTGTTATCTTTCGAAGTGACCTCTCGAACTACCCTTCTTCGAGACATAACGTATATAGACAAACTGATCGGGTGACCTCTCGAACTACCTTTCGAACACAGATTGCGAGAGAAACAAGTTTGATTCATCTAAAAGATATCACTTGGAACATATCCTTAAGTTCATTTAGTGATTTCCAGATACATTACATATGAATCAATATCCTATTAGATTCCTTAGAAACTTTTGTTTGGCCTTGGTCAGCCTAATAGGAATCTATCGTTAAAGCAGAAACTAGCCATCTAAAGTCCTATTTGTCTAATAACAGAACTAGGGGTGGCTATTCCCTTTTCTTGTTCTCCTCTCCGGAGCTGCTTACTGTAGTTGGGAGTGACCATCTTCATCGCTAATCCTCTTAATGTCTTTGGATTAGGTATGATCACCCCTTTGGCTGCTGCAGACCTCAGAAAGTCCCATCTGGTCTTCCTCTCCATTTCCCTTGGTTCTCCATTTGGTTGAGGAAGGCCCTTTTCCAGAATGTGCAGCAGTAGGAGTCCCTCTTGTGCAGGACTCTTCTCCCGATTCCAGTATCCCATCGTTGTGGATTCCCTCGTATTTGGGGATCCATTCACCTTGGATGGGAATAGGATACTTGCTTGGATTATCAGGAAGCTCCGGAATCTGTTCACCCTTCGTTGATTCTGGATAGTTTTCTCCTTGAAAATCTTTGGACTTGACTGCCGGTTTCTTTCCTCTATAAAAGAATGGAACATCATCTTTTCCTTTCTTTTTCTCCATGGGAAGTTGATGGTATGAACTTCTGAAAGAAACCCTCTTATTTATAGCCCAATAGGGTTACCACTGTTGAGTCACGGGATGCAATATGAATGACCATTCAATGCTTGTGTAACTCCAAAGCTGCCATAAAGTTGATGAAACCGCCCCTCACATGCGAAACAGTTCATGGCACTAAATACAAGAAGATAAGATTTGACCATTCAACCCAATTCTATCATTCCCAATTCTAACCTTAGTTGAGAGAATCTATTTTCACATAACGCTTTTGTGAAAATATCTGCTAGTTGCTCCTCCGTTGCAACATATTCCAAAGTGATGTCCTTTTTCTCAACGTGGTCTCGGATGAAGTGATACTTAATATCAATATGCTTTGTTCTGGAGTGTAACACTGGGTTGTGGGTGATGGCAATAGCACTTGTATTGTCACACATAATTTTAACCTCCTTACACTCAACACCATAATCCATTAGCTGTTGCTTCATCCATAAGATCTGAGCACAACAACTTCCAGCTGCTACATATTCTGCCTCAGCAGTGCTTGTAGCTATCGAATGTTGTTTCTTGCTAAACCATGAGACAAGTCTTCCACCTAGAAACTGACATGTCCCTGATGTGCTCTTTCGATCTATCTTACAACCGGCAAAGTCCGCATCTGAATACCCCATAAGTTCGAAAGATCCACCTTTCGAATACCAGAGCCCAACACTCTGCGTACCCTTTAGATATCTAAGAATCTTTTTGGATGCATTTAGGTGACTTTCCTTAGGACTTGCCTGAAATCTAGCACATACACCTACTGCAAAGGATATGTCTGGTCTACTTGCAGTTAAATAAAGAAGAGATCCAATGATACCTCGATAAGTGGTTTGATCGACCTCTCGACCTTCGCTGTCGACTTCGATACGTAGAGAGGTTCCCATAGGTACTTTGACTGAGGATTTCCCTTCTATGTTGTATTTCCTGAGCAGATCCTTGGTGTATTTCTCCTGGTTGATGAAGATACCTTCCTTAAGCTGTCTCACTTGTAGTCCAAGGAAGTAGTTGAGCTCTCCCATCATGCTCATCTCGAACTTTCCTTTCATCAAACTGGAGAACTTCTCGCACAAGTCTGGATTGGTGCTACCAAAAATGATATCGTCCACATAGATTTGCACCAATAAGATGTGATCCCCATCCTTAATTCTAAACAATGTTTTGTCCACTAGGCCTTTGGTGAACCCACACTGAAGTAGAAAAGAGGATAAGGTATCATACCAAGCTCTCGGAGCTTGTTTTAAGCCGTAAAGTGCCTTCTTTAATTTGTATACTTTGTCAGCTCCCACGTCCTTCAAGAAACCCGGAGGTTGTTCAACGTACACCTCTTCTTCGAGAAGTCCGTTCAGAAAAGCGCTCTTGACATCCATTTGATATACCTTAAAGTCTTTGAAGGCGGCATATGCGAGAAAGATGCGTATGGCTTCGAGACGTGCCACTGGAGCGAAGGTTTCATCAAAATCTATTCCTTCCTCCTGACAGTAGCCTTTGGCAACAAGTCTGGCCTTGTTCCTAACAATAATTCCATCCTCATTCATCTTGTTTCTGAAAACCCACTTTGTACCAATGACATTCTGACGATGAGGTCTCGGAACTAGTTCCCAAACGATGACATTCTGACGATGAGGTCTCGGAACTAGTTCCCAAACGTCGTTCCTCTCGAACTGATGAAGTTCCTCTTGCATTGCTTGCACCCAATCTGCGTTGCTTAGAGCCTCGTCGATCACCTTAGGCTCTATTTGAGATAGAAAGCAAGCAAACATGCTTTCTCTGTATGCTGATCTGGTTCGAACTCTGTCACATACATCTCCGATCACTTGATCAGCAGGGTGACTTCTCAGCCATCTTAGGTCGGGTTGCGGCTCCTCAGTTGATACTTCCATTGAAGGTTGAGATATGGGTTGAACATCTATGATCTGGTTTTGATCAACTGAGTCAGGTGCTTTCTTCTTGGTAGACTCTTCATTATCTGATTCTGACTGGTGTTCTGCTACGTCTCGAACTATCGACTGCTTGTCTTCGAGAGGTAAGTTTGATCTCTCGATAGACTCTGGCTGATCTTCCTCAGCAGCTTCCGTTGTCTTTGATGGTTGATCTGTTGATGCCCTTTCATCAAAGGTAACATGTATGGACTCTTCAACCACCAAACTCCGCTTGTTGAAGACTCTGAGTGCTTTGCTTGTCGATGAGTATCCCAGAAATACTCCATCATCTGCCTTTTCTTCAAAGGTTCTTCGTTGAGTCTTCCCATTGTTGTGAATATAGCATTTGCACCCGAATGAGTGGAAGTGGCTTACATTCGGTTTTCTTCCATTCCACAACTCATATGGAGTCTTTCCAACTCCTTTTACTATCAAGGACCGATTTTGGGTGTAGCACGCTGTGTTAATTGCTTCTGCCCAAAATCCTTGTGATATGTTGGCTTGCGAGAGCATGGTCCTTGCGGCTTCTTTGAGAGTTCTGTTCCTTCTTTCAGCAACCCCGTTTTGTTGAGGTGTTCGAGCAGCTGAGAGTTGATGATGAATTCCGTTCTCGTTGCAGTAGCTCTCGATTAGTTGATGATGAATTCCGTTCTCGTTGCAGTAGCTCTCGATTACTTGATTAACGAACTCTCCACCTTTGCAGTAGCTCTCGATTACTTGATTAACGAACTCTCCACCTTGATCTGACCGGATTTTTAGTATCTTAACGAACTCTCCACCTTGATCTGACCGGATTTTTAGTATCGAGACTTCCTTTTCAACTTGAACTTGTTTCAAGAGATTTGGTAGGGCAATTTTTGCATCGCTTTTCTTGGTTAAGAACACGGTCCAAGTGAATCTTGTGTAGTCATCCACTACCACAAGAGTGTACTTCTTTCCCTTTATGCTGGGTGGATCCACTGGGCCAAATAAGTCCATGTGAAGAAGACTTAATGGTCTAGTGGATGATGTCTCGGCTTTGCTCTTGAAGGAGGATTTGATCTGTTTGCAACGTTGACATGCCTCACAAATTTTATCCTTTCGAAACGTCACTTTGGGCAGTCCTTCCACTAGGTTCCTCTTAGCAAGCTTGTTGATAGTTTTAAAGTTCAGATGACTAAGCTTACTATGCCAATCCCAGCATAAGTCTTCCTTGCTCCTTGCTAGCATACATAGGGATGGTTTTGCAGACCTCCAATCCACTATGTACATGTTTCCTTTCCTTGCTGCTTTCAAGACGACTTCGAGAGATTCCTCGTTCATAATCTGACATTTGCTTTTGGTGAAGACAACTTTGTGGCCCTTGTCACAGAACTGGCTTGTACTAAGGAGATTGAACTTGAGCCCCTCAACGTAGGACACTCCTTTAATAACCAGCTCATTCTTTTGGATTTCACCAACAGCTCTTGTGCGCCCCTTCTTCTCGTTGTCGCCAAATGTCACCAAGGGACCTTCGATAGGTTGGATGTTCTCAAGCAGTGTTAGATTTCCTGTCATATGTCTCGAACATCCACTGTCAATGAACCACACGTCCCTGGTGTCCTGCAAGGAAATCAAGCAAGTTTAGGTACCCAAACTTTGGGTCCTGGTGGGTTAGTGAGTTTAGGCATCCATTTATACCTTGTGCCCATTATTCCAGGCCTAGGCGCAATGTAGCCATTGTACGTTTGATAATTATAAGGAATGCTAGCAAAGGTTTTAGGCCTCTTTGGTGCATGAATCAACTTAGGTAGAGACTTTTCGACCGGCTTATGCACCATGCCTTTCATACGCTGTTTGGTCATGTGAAATTCCTGAAAGTGAGATTTCTTCCAGAACCTGTGATTTGATGACCAATCCTCACTAGATGGATAGAGTCTTCCTTTCTCCATCCGTGAGTTCCTAACTATATGGATCTCAGATCTTCCATATTTGCCTTGAGGTGCATTATATNTCTTTGGTGCATAAATCAACTTAGGTAGAGACTTTTCGACCGGCTTATGCACCATGCCTTTCATACGCTGTTTGGTCATGTGAAATTGCTGAAAGTGAGGTTTCTTCCAGAACTTGTGATTTGATGACCAATTCTCACTAGATGGATAGAGTCTTCCTTTCTCCATCCGTGAGTTCCTAACTATGTGGATCTCAGACCTTCCATATTTGCCTTGAGGTGCATTATATGGAGTGTAGCTCTTTTTGTACTTGGAATGGCCTTGCGAGAGATAGCAAGGTGATCTCTCGATATTGTTCACCCGGCCATTCTTCGTAGCTTTCCTATACTTTCCATTGCTGGTGTATAGGGACGGTTTATGAATAGCTACTTTGGTCTTTTCTGTTGGTCCTTTATGACCTTTATTTGGTTTGGGTTGAGATCCTCCATTTCTTGAAGTTCCCAAACCATTGGTCTGTTTATTTCTCGAGAGATGGTCTCGATGGAACCCTAGACCGGTTCTATCACTTGTAGGTCTGTGATCAACCACCATTTCCTCCATAGCTTTGGAGGAATTAGTGTATGATGCTATGACCTTTCGAAGATTAAGCTCTCTCGTCTCTCGAGCTTTGCACTCTTCAGTCAGTTGGATTATTTTAGCTTCTAACTCACTTACTTTGAGAGTTAGCTCTGAATTCTCTTTCGAGACGTTCTTAAGCATATCTCTTTCAGCAGTTAGCTTGCTGTTTTCATCCATCACTCTAGCATGAGTGCTATTGGCGATGTTAAGGTTCCTTCTGAGCGATTCCAACATCTCGAAGGGGTCCTCATCGCTTTTAAATGAAGAACAACGAGAGGTAGAAGTAGAGCAGCGAGATGTAGGAGTAGAGGTTACCTCGTTGTCAATGGCCATTAGGCATTGATTCTCCTCTTCCTCGGTGTATAAGCAGATGAGCCCCCTCTCATCCTCTGAGCTGCTGCTGCTTTCGCTGGAGCTCGACGTCTCGGACTCCTCGATTGTCCTCTCGAATTCTTCAGCAACAAGCGCCTTCCTGCGCTGATACATCTTTGATGATCCTTTGAAGCCACCTTGTGTTGGCTTCTCCCTGGATTCCTCTATTATCTTGGAATCCTTGCCTTCTTGGCCCTGATGTTTGCTTACTGGTGGGTAAGGGCATTCGGCCTTGAAATGTCCCGGTCTTCTACAGTTGTAGCATAGACCCTGATTTTCCTCCTCCGTCCATCTGGATGGATATCTCTCATTTTTCCNTGGATTCCTCTATTCTCTTGGAATCCTTGCCTTCTTGGCCCTGATGCTTGCTTACTAGTGGGTAAGGGCATTCGGCCTTGAAATGTCCCGGTCTTCTACAGTTGTAGCATAGACCCTGATTTTCCTCCTCCGTCCATCTGGATGGATATCTCTCATTTTTCCTTCTTGAGGAGGAAGGTGAACTTTTGTTGCTCTCCTGGTTCATCTTCATGTATTTTCTGAACTTTTTCACAAAGAGAGCAAACTGTTCGTCAGACATAACATTCATAGGATTAGAGTCTGACCTTGAAGATGTGGATGGTTGCTCAGCAACAAGTGCTACGTTTCGTCGATCCACAATGTCCTCATCTCTTGGGAACATCTCGAACTCGAAGGCTTTGAGATCCCGGAAGAGTTTGTCTGTTGTGGTTTCCTTCAGATCTCGGTGATCTCTCATCGTGATCACCTTTACTTCCCACTCCTTAGTAAGGCCACGTAAGACCTTCAGATTCAGCTCCTTTTGTGGGATCTCCTTTTCAAGGTCACTGATCTCGGTTGTGAGCTTCATGAACCGAGACTCCATGCTGTCGATGCTCTCTCCTGGCTTCATCTTGAAGTCTTCGAACTTCTTCATGGCCACGGTGAGCTTGTTCTCCTTTTCCTGTTCGTCACCTTCACCAATTAACATCAAAGTATCCCATACCTCTTTTGCCGTTTTGCACTTCCTCACTTTTGGGAAGATGGTTTCGTCTATAGCTCTGAAGAGAATATCCTTGGCAATATTGTCCAGGTTGTTTCTCTTCCTATCATCACTGGTCCATTCTTCCCTAGGTTTTGGGATGTACTTTGGTGTTTCTTGGGTTTGAACTGCAGCAGTATTAGCCATTAGGATCTTGACTGGTCCAGAAGTTATAACCTCGGCCATCTCATCATGGAGGGCTGATAAGTACGCAAGCATGCGTGTTTTCCAGTCGTCAAACCTGCTAAGATCAAAGAGAAGATGTCTCGACAACATGCTGTCCATATTGAAAAAAAATCTCGTGCTTTGAAAATATTTAGGAAGATTTTTCAAAGAAGGATCTCTAGGCAATATAAACAAAGGTTTATATTGATCAGAGAACTTGCTCTGATACCAATTGTTGGTCCCAAGGGGATGGGGTACAAGTCTAGAGGGGGGGTGAATAGACTTGTATAAGATTTTGCAAATCTTTTCGACCTCTCGTGTGTATTGAACTTAGGATGTTTAGGTTCGATACCTCACGAGGTGAAGACAAAGTTTTATACGCAGCGGAAATGTTATCCCCTTTTAGTTAGCACGAGTTTGGGTTAGTTCGAGAGGTGTGATTATATGCAGTGCAATCGAGAAGTTAGCGAGAGATAAAAACAGAAAGTAAATGCAAGAGAGATTTTTAAGTGGTTCGGCCAACCCGCCTACTTCCACTCTTCTTCCAGAAACTCCCTGGAAGGATTGCACTAAAAACTTCCCTTTCTAGTACAATATCGAGCGCTTGAGCTTTGATCACCAAGCCCGCCTCAAGCCTCAGGTTTTTCGCCCCGCTTCCAGTTACTCCACCTCTCGAGCACTTGACCTTTGATCACCAAGCCCGCGTCAAGCCTCAGGTTTCTTTCGCTCGGACAGCAGCCAGGTTACTCCGCCTCTCCTCAGGTTTTTCTCCCCGCTTCCAGTTACTCCACCTCTCGAGCACTTGACCTTTGATCACCAAGCCCGCGTCAAGCCTCAGGTTTCTTTCGCTCGGACAGCAGCCAGGATACTCCACCTCCCTTGCTTAATCCAAAGCAAGACGTTGTTGATAGTCACAGTTGAATGTAACAATCTCCAATCTGACCACAAGCTATCGTTGAATCAACTTTGATGTAGAATAGCTTTGGTCACCTTCTAGATGTATGACAGTTTAGCTTTGTAACTCTCTTCGAACACTAAGATGTGTTCTCTCGCTGTATTGAATATCAGGATGATATTCCAAGTTAAGTACTTTGCACTGGAACGTTTTTATCAGACACCTCTTTCACAACCCTTTCTTTTTAACCCCCTTTTTTCTTCTGTGTCTTTACGTCCTTATACACAAACGGTCAAGAAGGTGCACCAATGCTGAAGTGGTCTGATTCCCCAAACAAGGAATGATGGGAATATAAAAAAGTAACTTTATCCAAAAGAAGCAAGTGAAGCATGACTCAAGAAAGTGGAATATGGAATATTCACTACAAAACAAAAGGCTCAAGTTACAAGACCACTACTCCATGAAAAATGCTGAAAATATTGCAAGACCCATGATTCAGGCAGTGGGAGACCAATTTCAAACGGAATAGTTTCCCTCCAACGGAATTATTCTCTACTCTCATA